>NC_092569.1:15232500-15237500 GCF_037975245.1 Apostichopus japonicus
ATTCAATAAATCATAAAGTAGAGAGGCGTTGGACACTGAATGCCACTCCTTTTCTCTCATTGATCGATCGATGGAGCAAACCCCTTTTCCAACATCACTCGATCTGTTCCTAGATTCGATATATCGATCCGCGAAGCCAGAGCCAAAACAAGCTAGTTTTGGGGACGAAGTTTACCCAGGTTTTTTTTATACTAGAAGGATCGGTTGTATCTCAAAATGAAGGAAGGGAGGAAAAAGAGGGGCGGTTGTTGAGGGAACTAAGAGCAGGTTATATTTATTTATCCATGGCTGTAACAGCCCTGTCCTTAAGAAATACATGAGGCAGAACATTAGTGTTTATATGTCATAGATCAAGTAAAACAGGGAAAAAATTCACTTGGGGTGTTGGAAATGTTTTTTAACTATTCCGGTTTTAAAATATGATGAATGTCTGGAATACTCCTTTAAGGCAAACTGGATCACAAACAGCCAAACTTCATCTTTGTCTAATATGAAGAAAATATTGTGAAGAACAACCCCCCCCCCCAGGAGGGTAATAGGCTACAGGCAGGAGGGGCGTTTTGGATAGAGGTTGTACAAATGTTAATGAAGAAAAAATATTTTCCAATTCGTTCATATATGGTACAACGATGGGCAGATTGTAGCACAAAAAACCTAAAGTGTTGCTTTAACTGTATACGGCTCAGCCCAAAGTATCACTACAACAAATTTACTAGCACGAAATGCTTATGACAATAATTTCAAATATTGAATTACATTAAGTGAAAACGTAATGCCTTTCTCTAGGGATCATAATTCTTGTAAAAAGAGTTCCCAACTTGATTGTCATCAAAATGGAAACAACCAAAAACACACAAAAATAAAACCATAAAAATACAGGATACATAAATCCATTTATTCTATATCTATACATACAGCAAATGAACAGTTTAACCAAATCCCAAAATTAAGATAAAAAGGGAGAAAGCGTAGCCGGCAAATATGGAAAGAAATAATATTTTCCACGTTGTTTACGATTTTATTAAGATAATAATAGCTGCACAGGAGCGAAAAATAATAATGAGAAGAAGTCAATCAGTATTATAGTGTGTTAATAACGAGAAGAAGTCAATCAGTATTACAGTGTGTTAATTAGCCTATACTTAAAGAAGGGTACTGTTGTTTCGTCGTCATAGCATATTGAAATAAACTAGTAACCATAGAAACTAATATTCTCAATTTCATTATCTTTTGACTTTTATTTCATAAACCGACGCTCACCGTCAAACAAATTCATAAACTATAGAATTATAAGCTATGGGTCACAATGGTAAATCTTACAATGATATATTATAACGATGATATATTATAACGATATATTATAACTGATGTCTTATTTTTCTTCAGTATTTGCTTTCGTAGCAGATATTATCAGTTACCATTTTTTTATGTGTTCATATATACTCAGAAAGGAGGCATTTTTAAAGGTGCAGGCGACGAGTGAACCATGCTACGGCGTAGGCTAAACAAATAAGTAAAAATATTGGAAAAAATAGCGGAAATTTCTTCCATAACCTCTGGTTATTCTTACAAAATGAAGTATAGGCCTATGCCTAAGTGACCACGCGCAGCAATTTATGTACTTTAATAAAATGACACTCATACGGCTAGGAAACATATTTATTACTATTGACCCATTCAAAATAACTGCTTTAGTGAAGTCATTCGTGGATTTGATATCTCTGCCTACATGGGTGGGAACTGCAGTTTGGTTCTGCTCATTCAACTAGTTGCGAAACGTCTTCATGCGCAATACTTGCACTGCGGTGATGAAGACAGGGGGAGGGGGGGGGGTACCTTCATGAGGTTTACGTTTTGGGAGGAGTTCTCACAATTTCTGACAAGTTTGTCCAGCAACCTCCTCTGATCACGTGACCTTTGGCGTTGATGTTCTATTATGTTGTAGTATGACCCATCTGGTTTCCGTTATATGTCATTTTGGTATGCCCGAGCCGTGATGTTAAAGAAAAAAATTCGCTTTTTTTGTGATTATTATTATTTTTCTTGTTATAAAACATCTAATAAAGGCATAAAATATTGAGATTTTATGATAACACGTTGAAATTTGTGGTTCACACATCGGAATTTTGAGATAAAAGGAAAACTAATTTCGATCTAGAACGCCAATTTTCTTTTTGTAAACCGTCGCAAATTTATTACACAATATCAAATTTCCAGATTAAAAATTTTATAGTTAAAACATGTAAATGTCGAGATATTCTATCCAAATGTTTAAACAACACGTATAGGGAATCTTGTGATAAACGTTAAAATTTCGAAGAAACAAGTCAAAATTGAAAGAGAGAGAAAAGGAGGAAAATTTGGAGCTAAAAGCAGGGGCGTCAATCATTGGGAGGGGGACAGGGAGAATGTCCCCCACTTTATGAAGGGTGATGGGGGGGGGGGGTGGCACAATATCAATGTACCCCAAGGTTTAGTGACTGACTCGCGTAGGCGCTAAGCCCATATCAGGCTCAAAATGACTCGTGTATCGCATAACAGGAGCTCAAACATTGTGCTATGAGATTAGTAGTTCATAATTTTTTAATCTCATCTGCTCAACCCCCCTCCCCCACACCCACCTATGAGAAATGAAAATTTTCAACTTGTTTGAGGATTTTAATGATAGCGTAATTTAAATGAGGAGCCGCGCCCATAAGCCGCTTAGGCTATATGCTTAAGTCAGCAGATAATGAAAGCCTGCAGCATTCGCTAATTTTCTTTCCAGTATAATATTTTCATATTTTATGGTATGTTGTATTATCACGTACAAGCAATATAACAATACATGTCAATATAATATTGTGCGTTCAGTTTGGTTAGCAATACCCAGATACCCAATAGTGTGTTTTAAATGTGCCATGATACCATATGTGTGCATGTTGTAGACATCTGTATATAACAAGATGATGTTATTCTTGTGTGCAAACTTTAAGAATGTTTCCGTTTTTGCTTTAGGCTTCAATGTTATTAATCATGAAAAAGACCCTAAGTTACACCCGGATGTTAAATATATAAGTCTGTCTTAATGTAAGTCTTATCACTCGTCAGATGTGACTTTTGTTACTATATATTGATGACTGGCATATCAAATTCAGGGACCACACAGAAGCAACTTTGCAGAAATCTGGATGTGTGTCCGCCTCTGGACCCCCCGCCGGGCTTCGCCCTTGGACCACATTCATTGTCCCGATAAAGGCCTTGCACTAAGGCGCTGAGCCACGCGCACACTCCTTCAATTTGATCCTTGTTCAGTCATTTATGCCGCCCCCCCCCCACTCTTTTCAATTGGGATTGACGCCGTGGCTAAAAGGTCCAAAATGTTCACATCAAACCGTCACGATGTTGGTATGAAACGTCAAAAGTTTGCGATGAAATATCGAACACTTTAGTTAAGATATCTCAAGACTGACAAAACGTCACTAAATATAGCCGTAAAAGCGTAGAATTTTGGAAATAAAACGTCAGCACTCTGTCAACATTTTTTTTTTTTAGATGAGAAAAAACGTCAAAAAGTTTAGTAATTATTTTTTTTTTTATACAAACAAGAAGATTTGCCCAACGACCGTCGATTATAGCCCATGAAATGTTAGCTATACTGTGATTAAGTTGAATAGTATTAAGGAAACAAAATCATTTTGATCATCCGTCCTTCTTTTCTTCATAGAATGATACATAACGGTATTGGTACGAATGTTATATATTACACAGGTCTAATCTTCATCTCAGTGTATTTGAGATTATGGTCGGGGCCAGATAGGTCTTTCCAACAGACAGAGGTTACTAGACCGCAACATTCCTTAGAGGGGGGTGTAATGAGTTCAACGTTATAATCACTGTTGAGATTGGCCGTACAACACTGGCCGTACCACCAGCCACCATGTCTTAAACGTGCACAGTCTATATTCCTGAAGCGATCATTATCTCGGTCGTAAGTACTAAATGATTGGTTCATGTGATCGTGAAGAGCATCATCCCCTGTTAACACGCACAAAAGAAGAAGAAATATTAAATGAGTTTAAGAAAGAAATGAGAAAGATAGAGAGAGAGGGTTGGGGGGGGGGGTGGGTGAGGGAGAAACCTAGACCACAGTAAGGAAACTATTAACCAAACCGTGGCAAAATGGTGAAAATCACAAAACTGCTATGGAATGATTGTAAAGATAAAGGACACAAGGCTGGAGACTGGATCATGTCTAACTATGACGTCATCCAGCCACACCTGCTTCAATGTTTTTCTTGATTTATATAATGTTCATTTTTTGTAATGGAGAAGGAACTGAACAAATGTTGAAATCTACACTATTGAAGATTTTAGCAGAACTTATGATGTCATTGGTTTCAGTGTCAAGGATGCAAATATTCCATCTCTAAAATTCGAGGTCCATCCGTCCGTCCGTCCGTCCGTCCGTCCGTCCGTCCGTCCGTCCGTCCGTCCGTCCGTCCGTCCGTCCGTCCGTCCGTCCGTCCGTCCGTCCGTCCGTCCGTCCGTCCGTCCGTCCGTCCGTCCGTCCGTCCGTCCGTCCGTCCGTCCGTCCGTCCGTCCGTCCGTCCGTCCGTCCGTCCGTCCGTCCGTCCGTCCGTCCGTCCGTCCGTCCGTCCGTCCATCCATCCATCCATCTATCCATCTATCTATATATCTATGATGACACTTTAACTGTGTAATAATTGCTAACATACATTACATACATTACCGGAGATATAACGCTTCTAAACAGAAGGTTCTAATTTTATCAGTACAGAGGTCATGTACAGTTTTATATCTTATGATATAGTTGTGTTCATATATCTATTGTTTTAATAACGTCGGCTCTGCCGTTGCTTTTGCAGAGACAGTTATGACTTTGATATTCTCCGTGGAATGTCATTGTTTGCATTTGATTCAGTCATACAGGATATGAAATAAAATCAATCAAGTCGAAGATGATAAAGTTGGAATGAATTATTAAGAAAAAACACAAA
>NC_092569.1:15240000-15310000 GCF_037975245.1 Apostichopus japonicus
CCAAAATTTTCTATATAATAATTATATATATATATATATATATATATATATATATATATATATATATATATATATATATATATATATATATATATATATATATATATATATATAGCCAGTCGTTTTGTTTTACATTCATCGATGGCCATTCCCCGTACTAGACATAATGTGATAGAAATAAACATGTAAAATAGGGTCAGTTATGGATTACCGTCCATCCTCCTCCGTCAGTCATGTTACAATAAACTGGAAATGGTGATCCAGACCAGTTAGTTGGTTTAATAATGTAGATACCACCGTCTCTTTTGCCAGCATTATATGCATCTTGACAATTGGTGTGCCGTGTACATGTCTTTCCATCACCATGGTAACCACCCACGCAATAACATCTGCGAACATTGTCTCTTTCCTCACACGTTGCATCAGAGCTACAAAAGTATTCGTCATCCCAAGTGACGTTGCCATGGATACAGTGAGCCCTGCTCGTACAGTTATCGTTGACATAGAACCCACCAAACTGAGAAAGTAAGGAGGCGAAAACGGCACAGTTCAATTATTAACTCTAAATTATCAAACGCACGTAGAGATCTTTAATTATCTATCATTTCTGGGAAGGGAAGAGGGGGGGGGGGGGGAATGTAGGAGGAGGGTGATGAGGGTCAGGGGAGGGATGGGAGCATAAAATATATCCGTCGACTTATAACTATGGAGGCATATGGTGGTTTTCCAGACAGTCGACGCAGACATCAGTCACCATTTTCTAACTGGGGGAAAATAATTTTCAACTGTTTAGATTGCACACGGGAGTGGGGGGGGGAGGGGAATGTACTGATCACTGTTCGTTTTTAATAATTTGTCCGTAGGGGGAAGGGGTAGGAGGGGGTGGGGCAGCTGAGCTCCCTAATACCCTCCCCCAAAAGTACACGTGGTTGCCCCCTGGTAAGTAATTGCCACTATTCTCATGTCAACAAATTTTCTTGTTTTAAAATAATTAGCGCAATTTGAGTAAAGGTAATCTTGATTAATGGGTCATGTAAAGGTAATTTCATATGAGCCTACTCTTTCTGCAACAAATTTTACGTCCCTCTCTACGTTGATTAAATTTGATCTGTCTTTATGGTTGGTTAAACACGCAACGGATATGTCAACTAATCGAAATCAACAACTCCCTTACATAGGACAGAACCACGTTTACATCTAAGGGGGTTTAGCCCCCCCCCCCAACATCCTAGGATGTGGTAGCCCTCACACACACATAGATAGGCAGCATATTACAAACAAGAAATCATTGCGTTCAGTAAAAACTGGGTAAACAATTAAAATGTATGTATAACTTAAGTACAACTTTAACAGTTGACGCTTCTTTAAAGGTGTTTACACAGTAACATCATTTTGCATTCCGGCGCCCTCACTTTTATCAAATCACCCCAGCTCCCTACTCCATCCTAGGACAACATAACATCTTACCCACCCCCCCAATAACAAAAATGTTGGTCGCGTCCCTGCCTCCATCACATGCCAACATAGGTGTAGGAGCCCAATTTGATTGGGGGGGGGGGTGGGGGAGGGGGCTGTAACGACTTGCCCGAAAAATATAACCAACATTTTCGCGCAACATGTTTATGTGCATATCATATAGGCATGCATCGGTTATTACATCGCATGCCAATGACTTACAAATCATTTGCCGTGTTATTACCCTTCCAAATTGGATATAATTTTTGGGGAAGTCGTTACAATAATCATGATTATAATAATATTAGTTTAACCATTGAAAAACACATTACAATTTATTTTTCTTTCAGTAGGTGCCCGAAAAATTCTCATCATATTGCCCGAATTTTGACAAAAATATTTGGTTTGGGTGACTGCATCCCCTTCCCAGCCCCTCCCCCCCCTTCCCGTCTCATTCGCCTATGCATGCCAGTTACTTTTGGTTCATAACAGTCTCTATATTATACTAGTGTCATATAATATATTTAAATTATTAATAATTTAAAAAAAATCGTGAGTAGAAATAATAATGAAAGTATCAAAACTTGCTAATGAAAACAAATGAGAACATAATGGGAGGCATTATCCTGATGCATGCAATTCTTACATGTTATATATATAGTTGCACAATTTTTTACCTACAGCTAATGTTTTTTTTTCTTTTCCTTTATTTATTTTTTTTAAATTTATCATCTTAAGCTTGAGTTGGAGTTCAAACTTTTCTGTATAGGGAATCTGATGTAATCAATATCCTCAAATGGCTGTATATAAGTCATGTGTTCTTAAATCAACCCATAGTTTGAAGAAAATTTCAATGAAGGTCTAAAGTCTATTAGAAATTGGTCTGTGTGTGAATCTATGGCACCATACCTGTTTGCATTCATGGTCACTTTTGGTATAAAAAAGCACCTCAATTTCAAAAGGGTTTCGAAAACGATAAATAAAGGAATTTAATGCAAATTTCATCAAGATGTTTAAAATATGTTCTTTTCTTGAATAAGTCTAAAATACATTTTGCCTCGGGATTATTCTTTTTTAAAGTCGTCTCTCCTATTCATTCATTTGTTCTGTTTTTGAACCTCAGTGAAGATCAACACGATGTCATTCATAACTTAATTACTTAAAACTCACCGAAATGATGGTGTCTGCAGTTGTAAGATTACATACACATTTCTCAAGCATCGCACAGCCAAGTCGACTTCCATTGTAACATTTCACCATCCCGTCATCGCAGACAGGAATAGTGGTAGTATGAATCTCGTCATTATAAGACGAGATGATGTTAATTGAACTGGTGTCGATTGGGGAGGAGTCGGTGTCATCTGAAGAAGATATGTCAGTTGACGCGGGTATGATGGCACCTGAAGTGGGGGTGGTCTCGATTAGGGAGGATGTGGTGTCAGTTGAAGTGGATATGGTGTCAGTTGAGGTGGAGATGGTGTCGCTTGGTGAGGAGTCGGTGTCATCTGAAGAAGAGATGTCAATTGATGTGGGTATGATGGCACCTGAAGTGGAGGTGGTCTCGATTAGGGAGGATGTGGTGTCAGTTGAAGTGGAGATGGTGTCGCTTGGGGAGAAGTCGGTGTCATCTGAAGAAGAGATGTCAGTTGATGTGGGTATGATGGCACCTGAAGTGGAGGTGGTCTCGATTAGGGAGGATGTGGTGTCAGTTGAAGTGGAGATGGTGTCAGTTGAAGTGGAGATGGTGTCGCTTGGTGAGGAGTCGGTGTCATCTGAAGAAGAGATATCAGTTGACACGGGTATGATGGCACCTGAAGTGGAGGTGGTCTCGATTAGGGAGGATGTGGTGTCAGTTGAAGTGGAGATGGTGTCAGTTGAAGTGGAGAATGTGTCGCTTGGGGAGGAGTCGGTGTCATGCCTGTCTGTATGATTATTCAGTGGATGAAAAACAAAAGTGATATTGTTACTTCATTCATAAACCCTTTATTATCATGGATACTGCCAAGTTTTTGTTTAACTTTTTCTTCTTCTTTTAAACAATGGTATTTGTTTAGGTTTTCCCATAGCAACCGCCTGGTTGGTTTTACAGTTATACTAAGGACAAATGATCACGTGATCCATAAGCCTAACGTGAGATGATAAGAATAGTATCTTTGCAATGTGAATGTTAGGTTTAAGTGCAACACGTTTATGGTTAGATCACTCACATGAAAACTATTAATAGTTTGAAGCACCAATGAAACAATGTTCCGTGTCATCTTTAACATACCAAGAACTACGATTATTAAAACAATATCCATGAAATATGAAAGAACTATGCACCCGAGTCCATGCAATATTTGCTCATTATTTTACGGAAGAGTATTGCACACCCCCTTACATGAAGTAAAGAACATTTATTCACGATTATTTAACAAGTATGTGGTACAACGATTATATTTAAAGTTCTGATAATAACATAGGTATGTCATCTGAATGATACAAAGGAATTATTAACATAATGTGAAAATTGATTCTGAATTGAGTATTTCTTCGTCTCCACTTATACCGAAATATATGCACTGGAGGATCCAAGGGGGGGGGGGCCAAGGGGGGCCATGGCCCCCCCAAAGGTGAGCCAAAAAGTGTTTTCGAACATCCGCTAAATCATATGATTGGAAATTTAAAAAAATCGAGAGGAATAGCAGTGGTAGACTAGTCCAGTGGTGGCGGAACCGGGGGGGGGGGCTTGGGGGGCTAAAGTTGAGGGGGCAAATGCATGATAAGCCCCCCCCCCAATATTTACCAAGGCTCCGAAACGTGCATCTGCCCATTTTTCAATGCATACTTGTCGATCTGTCCGATGCACACGTATACTATATAGGTGTAATAATTTTAGTAAATGCTGGGGGACCCTCGGCCCGTCCCCTGGCTATAGACCACATTTTCACCCCAACCGCGTCTTCACGCCCCGTGAAAAGTGGAAGCAGTGAGTGTGAGTATACCGGTAAGCGCAACACAACTTCGTCTTAGGACAATGACTTGCCTCATTTCAGCCAGTTCTCCAACATCCACTTACTCAGTGGTGGAGCGTCCATACGATCAGGGGGCGGATGCAACCCCCCCCCCCCCCCTGACGGACTCAAAGGGACTGCTGGCGCCCTTTTCAGCTTTTCACTACTTTTTACTTATTCGCGATTATTGACTATTTTATTGCGCTCTCATCTACCTATTGACATTTGTCATATTCTGTTGGTGTAATTTTCCGACAAAATGGCAATGACACCTATTTATTCTCCGTTTATCTGTAAATTAGCAAGGCCCGGAATGGGTCATTTCCTGCAATCTATAGAGTATCTTTACTCAAAAATTTTCTGTACGCTCGGCGCCAACCTGTGGTGGCGCTCCGCTTAGATAGTGTCGAAAGCGCCCCCCCCCCCCGACCAATACCCCTAGCTCCGCCACTGCCCTTACTACACTCAAAAACGTCTTTGCGAGTACACTACGAGTAATAGCTACTCTCTTAAAACACCATCGAATATACAAATTACAATGTTTTTGCAGACTTTCTAATGCAATCTGAGAAATTGTAGGCTTGAGACCCATATTTTAGGGCTAGGTATTCGCAGCATAAAACACTCAGGAAGTGCCGTTTCCGGCCATCTGGGGGTTTGAAAAAACCTAAAATTTTATTGTACGCTCCGCGCCAACCGATGGTGGCGCTCCGCTTAGATAGTCTCCACACATTAGCCCCCCCCCCAAATAATTTTTCCGTTCCGCCGCGCCTGGACTAGTCTAAACTTTTTCGTTTTCTGGTTTAAAATTAAATGCAGAGCTCCCAACTGACCCGAAATTCGCGGGAATTAAACCCGCATTCTAACACCAAAAACCGCTGACCCGCACAAGCGTCCGAAAAAACCGCATTGTAATTGTCAAGTATACATAAAAAAATTGCATCAAATTTTGACTTAGCAACCATCATTTCTTTAGCATTTAGCATAATAGAGTATAAAACCTCCTTTACAGCATCATTTGAACCTCAAATTAGCCTATAATTCTTTTCATTGGGGCGAGCAGCGAACATTTTCATGCCACGGGAAAGAATGAATTATCACCTACTATTCAATTTATTGATGTTACACACAAAAAAATGCATATTTCTCAGAAAAATTTGGGTGACAAAAGCCTTTCTAAGTGCCACCATTTTACATGTAGGCATCACCAGGATTCCAAAAAAATTCAAAAGGGGAGGGGACACCCCCTCCCCTTATACCCCTCCCCAGGACGGCGATTCGTGGCATGGACCAGCATTTGCCTTCTCAAGAGTTGGGAGCTATGTAAATGTATGAGCATGAGGATTTACAGTTTAACACCATTTTGCAGTTACAGGCTGGTTGTAAGAAATTTATAACCTATGAGAAATAAAATTTCTTGAGAAAGATGATCCCAACTTTGTTTTATAAATATTTTAGAAAATTACACCTGGGAAACATTTTTTTTAGAAGTAAATTAACATCACCATTGTACACTTTTGTCGCACCAAATTGCATCTGAGGGCATTCAGCAATAGAAAATTTTCCAATGGGGAGGGGGGCACCCCCTCCCCTTAGACCCCTCCCCCATATCACTCTAATGCCACTTTGGCTCCTCCCAAACAAAGGTCCTGGATCCGCCAGTGAATATATGTAAACATATCCAGAAAAACATAGATGATAAGCAGAGGTTAAGTCAAGAGTTGCAAAGTTCATTGATTGAATGAGAAAAGCAAGTCTTTAATGCCATGTATTTTCTACGAGCAGAGCTAGTAGAGTTTCGCTTCGAGGCAATTTGCTTCTCAACGTTAAGAATGAATTTCATTTTAAAGAAGAAATTGCAGCAGTCAGGCTTAACATTGTTTTGTTTACAATTGAAGATAAAGTATTTGATATGAAGGATAAAAAAATTCAATGGGTCGTAACCTGTTACGAGTTTACCGAAGAAAAGATCTTTTTTTGAGCAGATAAACTGTCTACCAAAAAAATTCTGTTCGCAAGCTAAAAGGAAATTAGACGTCACATGACAGGACCAGAATAAATGTTCAATAGCTTCCTCTTCAATATTGCAAAAAGTACAGAGTGGAGAAGCCGCTATTTTAAAAGCCGATTGGTTCCTAAGGTGTGGTGTAAGAATCTGAATTGAAAACCCATCAGTTTAATCTAAGTCTTACGAATGGATCTTGGTAATAAATAATGGATCTTGATCTTGATCAAAAAAATGGATCTTGGTAATAAATACCCTCCATGGTTGATTAAGTAGAAAGTTCAACGCACAATGTACTGCTTGAGACCATCATTATATTTGTAAGGATTTATGATATACCATACTTTTCATTCAGGGACGTTGCTATGGAAATTTTCAGCAGCTTAATACGGAATGGGTTTTCAATTCTTTACACCTTAAATATGCAATACCGGGTACTTAGTAATATGCTAAGGTGCTAAATCGAACTCCAATTGGCCGTATCCCGACAATTGTAACGTTGGTTTGTAGTACTTTTCAAATTTATTTATGTTTTGTACAAGGAGTTAGAAACAAAACAAGATTTCGGTTATTTATATAAGTTCGAATTTCGTCAAATCTTGTAATAATGTAAGCCTCACATTAGATGTATTACAAAAATTGCGAAAGTTCACTTAGTACTCAAAATTCAAAAGTAATGGAGATGCCAATAAAGTTAGCTATCAGTAACATTGATGATGTTGTTTTATAATTTATGTTTTGCTTTCACTCAATTTGAATGCACTGCAACTTAAGGAAGGTACTTTTGAGTGGGGGGGGGGGAGGCTGAAGAATGATGGCCGGCCTGGAGGAGGGGTCTAAGGGCCCTTTGGAATTTGTTTGCATTTCCAGGTGGCCTCAGATGCAATTTGGTGCAATATTGCACACTTCAACTCCCACTCCATTTTGTAAAGAATTTTGCATTTTCACCTGGCCTTAAATGCAATTTGGTGCTCCAAATGAGATTTTTTTCTCATTTGGAAATGAAAAAGGGGTTTTCTGACTTGCGGATCGGGGGGGGGGGGTTGGGGGCGGAATGATACTTCCGCCCCACATGTTTTCACTGGGGGCTGGCGCCCCCAGCCCCCCAGTTCCTATGACCTGTTTTTATGATATTAACCAGGATAGTATTAGCACCAACCAGGAAATGTCGGTTAATTTGACCAGGAAAGAGGTGGAACATTTTATGATATTAACCTTACTATGATATTAAGCTTACTACTTGTGGATCGGACAACATCCCTTGGTGCGTATTTACATGTTCTCTTCTGAATGAGTCCCAATATACATATCAAATTTCCAGGAAAGCTTCCAAAATAGTGAAATCCCTAGCCTAGCGAGTATTGTATTTAACATTATGCAAAAGCTTCTGCTGCCACAATTGATGGTTAGGTTTTAATCAGTATGGGGATAAACGTCAATTTGCTTACAGAAAAGATGTACCATGTAATTTTACGTATCCATGAAGTTGTGTCCCAATTGAATAACAAGCTAAACACTATGTCAAAGGTGCTTTTCCTGGTTTCTCTTCAATACGGTCAAGTTAATTAAAGATTAATCTGGAATTATTACTGATCCATGGCTATTAAGTTGGCTATAGCTCATTTCATAACGACAGGTTTAACGACAAGTTAAATTAGAAAAGGCCTATAAAAGTTGGGTCCATTGTCTGCTCTACTGTTTGCTTTATACACGGACGAAATTAAATCTAACGATCATCTCTCAGTCACAAAATATGCTTATGACACTGCATTATCATGCAACATATACAAGATTTCATTTGTCGATCATCATTTCAATTATCAGCAATATGTTAATGATATAAATCAACAAACCATCGAAAGGACCTATTGCTCATTCCCAAAAACTTGGAAGGAATGGTGTTTTGCTAACATTAACATAAAATATGAAGTGCGCTTGTCGTCTAGATCACAAAGTGTTAAAATAAATGCATCAGAGGTTGAGACAACATCGAAAACTGATTACTTATGGATACGCATTAGCGAAAACCTGACTTTAAATTGTCATATATGGAATATATTGAGTAGAGTGCATTATTTGGTCTCCAGTTTTAGCATAAATCGTGTCATGTTTTAACAGAGGTATCTATGCTGTACCTGTTTGGTACAACTTCACGTCATCGAGAGATAAAGAATCGAATGATAATCTTAAGAAACGTTTTTCAAGGTGTGGGTGCGCCTATTTCACAGGTGCTAACAGTAAACAAAAACTACTTTTTTGTGTGTGTAGAATCTCCACTTAGATACAATCGCCACTTAGAATGTGTGTGTGTATATATATATATATATATATCGTATTGTTAGTATGTAACGCTTATTATCCTTGGTTTCCAATGTATGTAGCCTACATCTCTAATATATCTTTTCAACCGATGATTCAAGCTGTTGGTTCTATGAATGTTCCCCAGGGGAAAAATAAGAGAAAAGAGATGATCGCATCCATTTCAGCAAAATTCCATAAACTTTTATAAAGTTTTCTTGTTAGTAATTTAACCTTAACTATAGCGAGAAAATGAATGGAAAATATGTATATTATGTGGTGATCACTTAGGACAAGATCTAGTTAAACTATAGAAAATGAAAGTCTTACCATTTGTTGGACCTTTGTAACAACTTCCTCCTACACCAGGAAACTTCTCCGCAAATTCACACAATCCTAAAATCGAAATAACAAAACAAAAGGCACATGGGACTTTACTAATGATTACAAGTTTGTGACGGGAGTATGTCCGCGTTTCGGGAGGATTGGAGTGGGAGCGGAAGGGTGGATTACCATTTCAAGAGGATCAGATTTGCTTTCAGCATAATTTGTTATTTTCAGAATGTTGAATTCAAATTGTAGAAAGTGTAGTTACATCTGTTTCTAACTCATTTCTTGAATTTAAAGATGTTCCAGATCTGTTACGTGGTTTATTTTTATTGTGCACATAACCAATGCAGTCAAATATCTAAGCTTCTTTGATTTCTTCCTTCTTTAATAAACATACAGTGCGTTTTATATTCGTTATTATTTATTAAAATAAAATAAAACTGTTAGCAAACTGCTTATCCACTAGAGAGCCTGTGTTAAAATTTTTTTTATTATTAATAACCAATGCAGTCAAATATCTGAGTTGCTTTGATTTATTCCTTCTTTAATAAACATAAAGTACGTTTTTTATTCGTTATTATTTATTAAAATAAAATAAAACTGTTAGCAAACTGCTTATCCACTAGAGAGCCTGTCTAAAAAAAAAATATATTTATTACATAAATTGATATATAGGTTTCCGTCTACAAACTTACTCTTGTCATACCTTAATATACTTGTGCCAAATTTCCGATTACAATCAATTCCGATTAAAAAACAGAGTATAGCAATCACCCAATTACACCATATACACAACGTCACATCACTGCTGACAGAACAAACTCTATTATTTGAAAATAGAAGTGGATTATGCTACAGTTTCATCGGAGTCTTGCTGGTTCTTTTTCTATTTATCGTAAATGAATTAGGTTTCAAGCTACTGACTGTATGCATGTTTACTTTATTTCAGCTGTCAAAATGCATGATAAGGAACGGACAAAATATATAAATAAAGAATACTCACTGCCTGCTGCTAAAGATGTACCAAAACATGCCATGAAAATAAGAAGGTGTTGGAAACATATGCTATTTTCTTTAACAGCCATGTTTTTAGTTGTTCGCAGATTTGAGCAGTCTGATTCAAAATGTTCGGTACATATTCTGATGTACTATGTCATGTTTTTTAAATTGCCATATGTTGTCGAGCTATTAAGAGATTCATGCATATTCATCAATTCACTAAAGGTTGGGTCTCTTTTTCAAATCTTTGCGCAGTAGGTAACTTTAACGAATCGTGGGAGGCTAAAATGTTAATCATTTAATAAGATGGGAGGAGACAATAACATGGCTGGCTGGCTAGATATTTGAATAATGAAACATAGATTGTTTGTCAATAAGGTTACTTAAATATGTAATGAAATACGACTTTACTCAAAGTAGGGGTAGTAATTCAAAAACTACCTTCTCAAACTGCCAATAAATAAAACAGCGCTGTATTGACAGGAACGATTAAGACCATATCTATAGTGGGATTTATATTTTGCTCAAATTACAAAAAAAAAAAAAAACGCAGGAAGGAGGAGCGATTAAAGATATAGATTGTGAAATTTGAGAAAAGAGCCATGTCTGCTATCTCAAGGTATAATACGCCAAGTTTTATCTCCTGTATAAGTATACGTTACATATTGCTGGAAGATTGATTTATTGTCTAATTCTAATGAAGATAACTAAATGTAAACCTAATTGACTAAAGCTGATCTTCCGTCACTGATATTAATACCGTCGATGACGTAATCACAAGATCGTTGTACAATTCGTGCTCTGGTGTTGATACTTATTCGATTCGTCAAAGCAGCTTTAAATTAAATACATATATATTTGTTGAGAAAAAGTTACGTAGTCTATATTAAAGACATCACAGCATTTAACCCGGTCTATCAAAGCCTAACGGAGAACATCAATGACAAAGTAGAACGGTCAACTTAGAACACAATGAAGAGAAATAAATTGTTTCATTTATTTTTAATCTGGCACTTATCATCATCGATACGACGGAAGCCGGAAGTATCTTTGTCAGGATAATAAGAATTACGTTTGCCATTTTCTTTCTATTTTATCATTAACAAAATAACAATGTGTTTAGACTATTTAAGTCTCCCGTGGAGTTGTCAGGCTGTATTGGTCGATGGGTTTGGGCATACGTAGAGTACATTCTGTTCTGTTCTGTTCTAAGTTTGTTTCTGCTCGGTTAACTATTTAGAATTCCACTTTTCTATATCACATCATTCTTAGACAAATGGCAGCAGTCTTGAAGTTTTGCTAATGGCTTAAATTGTCAACCTTGTGAAACCAGAGCAGCGTGAGAAAGGCAGCTTTCACCAAATCTTGCAAATTTCGAGCAAGGATTCTTCGAGATTAATTCACTTTTATGGTGCTTTGAGCTTCTTGAATAATTAAATAATTTCCCATCCCTACATTATGTCGCGGTCTAGGTAACAGTTAGTTGATTGGAAAATATAAACTATCAATGGGCCTATCTATATTTTTTACTAACATATGTCTATTTGGAGTTGTTGTGATATTATAGTCACCAAGTGGTATATAGATATATGCTGTGTTTACATTTCCTAAGGCTATTGATTAATGACAATCCTATGTTACTTAATGGTCGGGTTTGAGTGTTTCATCACCCTTTGATCTATAAGATATATATATATATATAATACAGAGTATACTGTAGTTTGCGTACGATATTCGGTGTGTTAAAGTGTAAAGTTGACCTCTTTTAATCGTAGACTGATCCGAAACGTTAGTGCAGACTCAAGGCTAAGTCTAAGGTTAGGCTAACTGTTATCGCGTAATAAGTTAGGCAGACTATCCAACAAATCGATTCATCTGCTGTTAGCGATCAAATGGGGGTGTCGCAATGTGCGGGAGAATGTATACACCAGTCATCCAAATATAATATCATCAAATGTCGTTGAAAACACAACCGTTTGCTTTTTATTCAAATTTTGTAAAGACTTCAAATATTCCCTAACGCCATACCCATATCTTGGTTTAATTTGCGCCGTCGTTACACAGCACATTATTAATTGACTGACTGATTACGTTATAGTTCTTGTCAGAGCTGTAGTCTAGTTCTAGATATTTTTACCGGGAAAACAACGTCACAAAACTGCCAAATGGATTAGTTATCTAAAGTTATACCACAAAACTGGCCATCATACCGAGACGACGTTCCTAATATTGTAACATGTAGAGCACATATTGACTCGGGTTTCCAGTACGAGAACTGATACCAATGACTAAAGTTATGTTTTGACGTTTCGTTTCGTCTCGTCTATGTTGTTTAATTTGTTATTGGTTACAATTTTCGCATTATTAGCAACATTATTCCTATAAGGACAGCCTTTTTAAACATGCGCTTATCTACAGTGTGGTCTGTTAAGATAACATCATGACGAAGACCACTCGATTTGTAAATTATGATACACGGACATATTATGATCTGGTTAGAGGGGTAAACGTTAAAAATTAAGGTGTTAATTATTTGTGTTTATGATATTCACTTTCTTGCGAAACAAGATATGTATGTCTATAGTCCAAACTATAGTGCAAAATAACCAGAAAGAGGGCTTAATTCAACACAATTCTATTTCCATTTAATTTAACGCACTTTACAGCATTTAAAATTATGCAAAATTGTCCATAAACATCCTTTCTATACTGTTTACTATAGTTAAGACAATGCAAGAATCAAAGCAACCAGCCACTGCAGTCACTACTGAACCAACAGGCACGATTCTATGTATGTCCCGTAGCATAACACACGCAGTACGTATATCATGTGATCATAGAAGAAATCACTTTAATTATGCTTAATGTGCACTTTGATTTAAATTACACCCTTTCTTTGACGTCGCACTTAGCATACCGCATTCCGAAGACGGACGTTGCTACATAAAAATATCAAAAAAAAAAAAAAAAATCATGATATTTCAATGCTAAACTGCTCTTATCTCCACGTCTGTTAGCATGTTTCAACTACTCCCATATTTATCTTTCTTTCATTATTTTGTATCCTCTATCTTTTCAGGTGTTTCAACGTCGTACCGATAACTCTATTAGTTTTTATCAAAACTGGACTGCGTACAAAGAAGCGTTTGGTGCCAGCGAGAACTTATGGTTAGGAACGAAAAGCTTCATTACTTGACGAACCAGAGAAACTACAAGCTTCGCTTTGACATCAATACTTCTAATAGATCGGCTGAATATGCTAAATATCCAGTTTCGAATAGAATCTGAAAGCAACAACTACAAAGTGAATCAACTGGGCAGT
The DNA here is from genome assembly GCF_037975245.1 of Apostichopus japonicus. Classification (NCBI taxonomy): domain Eukaryota; kingdom Metazoa; phylum Echinodermata; class Holothuroidea; order Aspidochirotida; family Stichopodidae; genus Apostichopus; species Apostichopus japonicus. The sequence goes on from NC_092569.1 coordinate 15,253,403, forward strand.
CTCAGTGGGAATACAGGTTTGTTGCATTTTCGATATTTGCGGCTTGCCATCGATAATAGTTACAGTTAAAGTTACTAGATTGCTCACAATAAACTTCTTGAAAAAAATGGTCGTGACGGTTTCTTCACACCCTGATGTAAAATATTACCTAAAGACTGGATCAGAAACCCAGACAAAGAAGGTTCGGTGTAACAACCCCACCCCCCTTCCCCTCATTTCGCAACTATGCTCTATATAATAATTTTTGTATTAATCTTGCACAAAAATATGAGAAATAAATGTAACTTTGAATTGAAATACCATGTGCTGTTTATTTGTCCCTCTCTTAAATCATACTAATTAGTTGCAATTAGATATGTAGAAACCTTTTTAATTTCGCCAGTTCTGGTTTTATAATCTTGAAAGAACAAATAAGGTTTTGTTTCCAACGTGATTAAAGTCAGTGATCTCGAGATTTCTTTAAAAATCAATTGCAACTATCTCGTCCTATCAGGGCCGGTTACTTTAAAGAGACCGTAAAGTGTGAGATATTTATATAGCTCTTGTAACAATTTACTTCAATTTACTAAATTGGCTTTTGAAGACACAGAAAGACATTAGAAAACACTCGAAGACACTAAAAGACATTAGAAGACACGAAAAGACGTGTTTAGAAGGCACTCATTCCTCTATTAAAATTAATCGCATACAATCTCCCCTCTACACTAGTTTGAATTCAACCAATCAGTCAATAGCTAATATGTTTATTTATGAGCCGTTGCTTAAAGTAGATACATGTACAGCAATCCGAAAAATTTGGGTCGTTATCAAGGTGACATACTCCTATTAGAGTCTATATCAATCCGCCCGGATGTTCTCCTATCTCAGGAAAAAGTGCCAAAATGTAGTAGGAAAACATCTTTTTCTGATACGTTATAAATCAGGATCTAGTTTCTTGTGGCTTGCATGTTGAAGAGCAATAGAGCATGAATGTAAACACATGTGGTGCAAAAATTGGGTCAATTGAGGCAACTTTATACCCGTTTAGGCCTCCCATACAGGAGCAGCGTATGAGTATTGTTTACTACTGAGTGAAGAGGTTTGTTACAAGACTAGTGACGAAAACTTCAGGCTCGGATAGCAAAAAAACTGCTTGGTCATGATACGGAAAATTGATGGTGCCATGAAAGGCCAACTTGTCAGCTATCCAGCTAGTGAGAACTTCTATCTAGACTTAGAGACCACATTACTTTTGTGATTTAGTGTGTAAGTCAATGGGGCCTTTAATGGGCGTATGCTACCTGTAGTTCATATTGGTGTACTGGGTTGCTTCCGACGCAGGCAAAATGAAAATTATTTATCTCACTATTCAAAGACGTTCATAGAACTTAAATATTCATATTATGGGCGGGGTTTACTGCGACCCTAACGGAAAATATCTTCGAGAAATCAACGTTCAAAGTTTTTTACTTTTATTCCACCAATTGAAGTTAGATTTGAATAGATAAGCTAGTTATGTCGTTATGGCATCATGGGGTCATTGAGGTTGAGAAAATCATAGAAAAGGACGCAAAGAGCTTCTTTTGTTTTCTGATGTCTTGTAGTGTCTTCAGAAGTCGTCTGGTCTTCTAGTGTATTCGTGTGTACTGGTGTTTTCTTTAGTTTATTTGTGTCTCCTGACGTCTTCTGAGATCCTCTCAGCAGCTTCCGGTGTCTACTTCAGTCTTATCATGTCCACTGCGGTCTCCTGTGGCTGTTATAGGGTCTTCTTGGGTCTTGTAAGGTATTATATCGTCTTGTCAGTGGTGTTAACTGTCTTCGAATATCTGTTGAAGACCTCTAAGAGTCCTCTAATGTCTTCTAGAGCCTTCTCATGTTTTCTGATGTCTATGAGGTCTTCCATTGTCTTCTTCATAGGTCTTGTAAGGTCAACTAACGTCTTCTAGTGTATGCTGGACTCTTCTGACCTCTTTAAAGGTTTCTCGGTTCTGCTGGTGTCTTCTCTTGTTTTGTTCTGGTTTGTTCTAAGGTTCTTCGGAGACCTTCTGAGGGTCTTCTGAAGTATAAGTCTGAAGTCTACCATAATTTATTATGCGCGTTTGTGTGTACATCGTTATTTTATTAAAATATTCAGTTTTTGTGATATTTATCAACTTCAGATTCGTGATTTTATGATGAAGATTTTATGATTTTATGATTACATTTTATGATTTTTAAGATTAAGATTATTGGAGTTTTGATTTTAAGATTTAGATTTTATGATAAGCATTTTATGAATTAGATTTTAAGATTTCATGATGCAAACGAACTGTCATTGTTGTCCCATCTCTTGACAACTGTAGCTTATTGTGCTTCTTGGTGACTGAATTCAGTAACAGTCTTAAATTAACCCATTTATCCGTGCTGTGATGGCACTGTACCGGTATTGCAACGTTTCTGCTGAGACATCATCATAATGAACCTATGTTGCTCGATTACACAATCACGAGATCGAAACTAACTCAAGCCAAATGAAAGGTCATCAGTAATATCCCCAAAAACTCGTCTCACTTTAATAACAAGTAGTCTGTACACTCTTGCAATTGCCATACTATTCAGTAATATAGTTCAAGAGACACCACAGAGGTCTGTATTGCCATGCGGTATTACTGTTACTGCCACCAATGGCATCTCGGTGGACAGTTATCCGCTGCCGATATCATAAGAGCCGACGAGAGCCAGGAAAATTGTGTCTTCATTTTCTTCCGTCTATGTTATGTGAATGAAAAAATAATAAAAATTAATATTTCATCCCATATTTCCCCGTGCCGCCTAACTGACCGCAGGTCACCAAGGATTGCATCTACCTGACCCCTAATCTTCTCGAAAAGCCAAGATATCGCTTCATCTTGTCGGACCTGGTGGTGTATATTTCGCGGCTAGGTAATACCTCTTTATTGCAGCTTTTACATAATATTATCCATTTATCTGAACATTTTCCTGAAAATTATCAACCTATAAGTGTAGAGATCTTCATTTCTTCATTTTATCTTCATGGCTCTTATAAGCTGCCGTAATTTTATGTGTGCTCGTCGTGAGTCTAAGTAGTTTTCTGTTATATGTAAATAACGGCGACGAGTACTATAGATTCATTCATTACCATTCAGAAAGGAAATATACAGAAGCCTAGAAAAACCAAACCAAGCTTACGACTTATGTACACGGGAACCAACCATCCTGACAGAACTTGAAAAATCAAATATAATAAATCAGTACAAAACGGTGTTAACCCGTACACAAAATTATGTGGAGGCGCGGTCTTTTTCAAGTAATGCAGTATTTTCAAGATGGTATTATAACTTTCAAAAATGGTAATTTTTGTATGTCATATCAAAATTGAACGTCTCCCATATTACTCATCTAACTAGTGCGGGTGTTTCGAATCACAATCAACAAAATCTGCTAGCAAATCTCGGTGCTATCTTAAACATTACATCCCATATAAATAACTTATTCCGTGGAGTGTCCTGTGCATGAGAAAAAAAAAAACGGTAAAATCTCCGAATCGGTTTACCACTCATCTGAAGACATCTGAAAACTTTCAGCGAATGCAAACCTCTGCATGCAGCTAGTCTTATCTCCCTCTCACGGAAACAAGAGCATGCATCACACCAGTTCTTCTTTCAAACCAAACTTAAATGTTACCTGTTTAAAATTGCTTTTTCAACTGTTATTACTCTTCTCTTTTTCTCTTACTTGTTAAGAGCATTTAAATGTTTTTTTTTAAATTTATGTGCTAAATAACAACTGTATTATTATTGTTGCAGCTGTTATTATTATTGTTATAAGTATCATTGTTATTATTCTTACTATTATTATTGTTATTATTAACGTTATAATATTATTGTTATTGTTATTTTTTATTATATTGTTAATATTAATATTATATTATGGTTATTATATTTTTATTTTTATTATACTTATTATTATAAGTAGTAGTACACTGTTAAAAATTTCTGTAAATTTACAGTTAATTCCTGTCGATTTTTACAGAAAAAGCCGGTTTTCTATATTTACATGTAAACGTCTGTTATTTTAACAGACGTTTTCTGTACAGCAAGTGGTTTACACAAAATTGTAGTATTTTTCCCTCCAAAGAAAATTTACAGGAAAATCCTGTAAAATTTTCCAGAATATGTCAGTTTTTAATATTTACATGTAAAATTCTGTGATTTTTACAGACGTTTTATGTTACAGCAAGTGGTTTACAAAAAATTGTAGTATTTTTCCCTCCAATGAAAATTTACAGGATAATTCTGTAAAATTTTCCAGAATATGTCAGTTACATGTAAACTTATGTGATTTTTACAGACGTTATATGTGTCATGTACTTTACAGAATAAGTTTTTTTTTTTTTTTTTTTTGCAATCTAATGCATGTAAATTGGAATTTGAAGAGTGTTATACGAAAATATACTTGAAGGTGGAACACGTTACCAATATACAATGGTATACAACAAAATCCATTGTGCAGTAACATTACCGTTTGGCAAAGAAAAGAATGAAATCCAACCATGAAGCTATTACCGATAGCTCCATGATTCAACCCACAATTACCAGTTAACTTTGTCCCTACAGTCGTTTTCTGCCTTAGTGTTACATTTGAGCAACAACCCCCAACCCCGTGAGGCTCATCAATGACCCTTAATTATCCAGCGAACGAAACCAATGTGAAAGGTAACTTTGAAGGGTCTGTAGGTCAAATATGTGAAATCTAACCATTTAGAGTTTTAGAAACGAATTATTTGTAAATGCCTAACGTGTTAACTAATGAAAACATAATTTTACAACAGATGGTACTGTTCCAATTGGTTTACCGTTTGTTTAAGGAGTATACAACTTCCGAAATCCTATCAAAACAATAACTGCTGTGAGCTGCCAAGAATACAATGCCCAGCCTTCAAGATGTAGTCTAATTTATTGTTATTTTATGTTAACTTGTATTGTCAGTAAAACATGAACCGATGACAATTCCGTGTGCTCAATGTACGATCACTGGGTCACACACATGCAGCTATTTATAGCTAAATGGGTCACCGAACGTATCAAAATGTTGTTAAATATGTCTAGTACAGTAAATGTCATTTCATTCATCTGAACCGCCCCCCCCCCTTCAACCCCTCCTCCCATTCGACCCAGCCGGTCTAACTCGATGATTGGCGTCAACGTGTCTGTAACAGCTACGACGTCTCGCGCACAGGCGGGAATTCTTTTGATACATTCTGGGCGGCTGCCGTTGGCTTTCCCGGAAAACTTGGCTACAGTCCAGCATGCAGTCACATGACCCAAGTTGGCGCGCGATGTCAGAACGTCCAGTACATGCTGCGCTGTTCTGTACATTATGATTGATCGCATCTCGCATTAACGTACGTATGAAGTGTATAGATTGCACAATACAATACTACAGCGCTTCAAAGTACGTCTACACGAGAGGAAAACAACTGCCGTTGCTGTCCAGTAGGCTACGCACATTTCCACACCAGAACAGGACTTCATTGAGTACTTCGTCAGACGTGAGTGGTAAATTTATTTTAACCATATGCCACATTTGCATTATCATAATCAACAAAACAACTTTGAAAGCCTGTCATAACAAAAAGTTAGTTTATATTTTAGTTCTTACCGTAGGGCCTAGCCTAGTACTACCGTTAGTTTGCCTATATAACGTAGACCAGACGAACGATAATTAAGAGTTAGACTATCACTATAGTAACACTGGCGCTGTATTAGACTACCTATCGTCACCCTACCGTGCATTTTGATATGTGCGTGTGAAGCTTAGCCTTGCTTCATGTTGTTTAGGTTAATATGATTTAAGGGTGGGTACATTGTAACTTGTAAGTTAATTGGTGCTGGTAGCCTGCATACATGGATGATATTGGCTCTCATCTGGCATGTAATATGCAGTCTTTAGATTAGCCAAGGTTAATTAGACTTTTAGAACATGGCTGAATTTGAAAAGGCATAATTCATGTCTCTTTCAAATTATCAATAGTGAAGCAGGGCAGAAATGTACACCTGTAAAATATGCAATACACTAACAGCTACTATCCGTGGCTATGTTGATCATGTGAGTTCCCATAGGAATATACCTCGAGTGAGATTTCCATGTTGTTTTGTTAATTGTGGCTATACCCTATCAACTTTTGCTGCAATGAAGATTCATGTGACTAGGTATCACCGCCATATTCAAAAGCAAACAGCAGTTGCAGCAAAACTTCAGTCAGTTAACCTGTCATTGATTTGTATGTATGAAATCTGTCAAAAAGAACTCACAGATCTGTCCTCATATTTGGCACACTTAAAAGCACATATTAGAAAAGGACAAGTTGTATCTTGTCCATATAAGAAGTGCAAAAGAGATTTTTCAAAAACCAGTTCATTTACAGCGCATTTGTCACGTCACAGAAACTGGTGAGCTGTAAACATTTTGGATAAATACAAACTTTCTACTCGTGATCATTGCTCTTTGGATCAAGATATACCTCTAGACACTAACTGCTTTGATGTGTCTACAGAGACTGATAGATTTGTCATTGAAAATGACATAAGCTGTGATTTCGAAAACAGTAACAATTGCCAAGGTAGGGTGCAAGAAACAGGTCAGTCTAGGCTTCAATTTCAACAAAATTTTGCCTTGTTTCTTCTGAAACTTCAGGCAAAACAACTTGTTCCATCACAAACAATTCAAATGATTGTTGAGGAGCTTCAAACTATTCACAGTTTATGTCAACAAGATCAGGTTTTGAAAATTACTCAAAAATTGAGAGATGAGGGTTTAGCAGAAGAACGTATCAAATGTGTAGCCGATTATATGAATGAGATAGATGCATGGATTGCTATAGTTGTAAAGGAAAACTCAGGCGCAGCACTGTAGAAAAGAGTAATTTACTATAAATCAGCATTCAAGTTTGTTGCTCCAATTGCAATATCACTAGGGAGAGATTCAGCACAAAAAATGCAATACTATCATTACATTCCAATCAAGGAGAGCATTCAATTGCTCCTTTCGGATGATTTTGTGTTGGGACAATGTCAAAGTAGGCATCACAGTGAAGACTCATCTGTTCTTACTGACATAGTGGATGATACAGTTTTTAAAAAAAATAGTTTGTTTCAAAGTTGTGAAAGATCTTTGTCCATCATTCTCTATGAAGACTCATTTGAAATTGTAAACCCACTTGGGTCGGCAAGAATAAAACACAAAATACTAGCAATGTACTTTACACTTGGAAACACCCAACCTGAGTACAGATCTGTTGTTGATGCAATGCAGCTTGTGTTTTTTTGTAAAGAAGTTGATTTTAAGGTCTTTGGGCAGCAGAAGGTTTTTGAGAGAGTGATAAATGATTTGAAAACATTAGAGGAAGTTGGAATAGAAACAAGTGACGGGGTGGTCTGGAAAGGTGCGCTGTCTTGTATATTAGGGGATAATTTAGGTTCCCATTGTGTTGGGGTTTCATTGAGAGTTTTTCAGGAACTAACATGTGCCGCTACTGTTTAATAACTTCACATGACTTTAAATGTAACGCACCATATGCTGTTGGGAAGCCTAGAACCAAGGAGGAGTATGATTCTTGCATTGCACACCTTGAAGATCATGAAGAAAATCATCATCAAGGAATTAAATTTAATTCATGTTTTAATTCTTTGAGGTATTTTCATGTGTGTGCACCTGGTTTGCCACCATGCCTGGGGCACGACTTGTTTGAAGGAGTTGTTGATTACAATGTAGCCATGTTTATTCAATACTGGATTAAACAAAAACATTGGTTCACATATGCAGATTTGAATATAATGTTGGTACAGTTTAAATTTCAAGGACGCGATGGTACAGTTTAAATTTCAAGGACGCGATGCAAACAATAAACCTGCATTTGTAAATTTATCAGGTAACCGCTTAGGTGGTCAAGCCGTTGAAAACTGGAACCTTTTGAGACTTCTTCCAATTATTTTGAGTGCATATGTTAAAGATCATAATGACCTTGTATGGAGACTCTTTCTTCTTTTACGAGAAGTTGTTGAGTATGTGTGTTCTCCAAAGATTTCACATGAGCAACTTGCATATTTAAGGGTGATAATGGAGGAATACTTGACTGAGAGAAAACAACTCTTTGCTGATACTCCCTTCAGACCAAAACATCATTTCCTGAGCCACTATCCAGATTTAATTATTAAGTTTGGACCATTAATGAGAGTGTGGACTCTATGCTTCGAAAGTAAGCACTCCTATTTCAAACGTTGTGCCAGATCTGCACAAAATTTCATCAATGTTACACAGTCTTTAGCAAATCAACACCAGTACTTTCAAGCTTATAACAGCTCAGGGAAAATATATCCTGATAGATTGGTTATTGAAAATGCCACATCCCTCAATATAGAATGCTTCATGCCTGAAATAAAGCATGCTTTGCAGGCAGCAAATGCAAAGTTTGATGATTCTGTTATCAGTGACAGAGTTAAGATGTTTGGCACTTCTTACCAGAAGGGTTTCTTTGTAATATGTCAGTGTTCTGATACATGCTTTTCAAGTCTTAAATTGGGTTGCATTTTGTTTGCAGTTGTTGAAAGCCAAAAAGAACTATGTTTGAGTGCAAGCTCAATTATGGAACAACTAGGAGTATATAATGGGCCTTACAAAGAAACTTATAGTAAGCAAATGTGGCATATGAATTATTCTGAATTGAGAAGGAACTAAAACCTTCACTTCCATTACTCAGGTCTGAGGTTCTCTTGTTAAAATGAGCGTGTCAGAACAATCAGATGATACAATTTGTCTTGAAGATTTTGCTTTATCCATAATGCAGCATCTTCCTTCACTGCCACTTGAAATGGTGGACAAAGTAGTTGAACAGCTCCTGGCTGCTGGTGTGGAAAGTGTGTGCGATCTCAAGCTGATCACTGATGAGGACCTTTCCAGTGTACTGAAGCCAATACAGAGGAGAAAGCTGTTAATAGCATGGGCAAACAAGGCAGGTAAGCAGAAATATAATTGCACTTTCTAAATATGATTATCCTCCTTTTTTTGAGGAATGGAGAGGTGAAAGGGGAGGTTAAGAAGTAAGTTACAAGAGGAGATGGAAACATTTCTAAATAGTAAGTACATGTGATACACAGAAGTTTCTCTTATTGTCTAAGACAGTTGCTGGTACCACAAATTGAATAAGGAAACTGGTCTCATAGTACATCATTAGCATTTTTGTAATTCTCTAAAGAAAATTTTCTGGGTTAATTATTAGTATTATACATTAGATTTGAACTTTTTTTTAAGCAGTTTTCAAGTAGTGAGCAAATAGAAAACACCAGGTCAAACTAATGAAATGATACACCACATATCCAAACTAAAATATTTATCAACAAGAAAAGAGGAAACCCTTCTTTTCAATTCAAATTAAACATAGAACGTACGTTCTATGTTGTTTGTAGAGTATGTTGAAGTTCATATGAGAGTATGACAAGGCTAAAGGTCACCTTGAAAAACAACCACTATGGGTTAGTATGGGGTACAGTACCTCTACTCTGGGATCATACTTGGCCCCCACTTTGGGGTCCAAATAAGCGGGCACTACGCAAACGTCTGCAGTGACCAAATATCGCCATGGACTCAACAATTTGATATGTATGAGTGTTACTTTGCCCCAAAAACACTTGTATACCAATAATCAACAAAAATTGCCCCAATAATTTCACACTTTGGCTATACTGATTGAAAGATGCAGGGAACTGTGGCAATGGCTTGCTTTCCATACAGTATAAGAATACACCTCAACAACTTAACAAACTATGAAGCACGCCTTGTCCGATGCTTATGCACAAGGTCCATATGGCATACGGTACGGTGTGTACATGTGTACAAAGCCATTGCCTACGTCAACAAACAAGCAGCGACTTAACCGAAACAGACCTGTCAGAGAATGCCCCTGTTGCCAATTGAAGATATGCTTGATTCGATAGATTGAGAGCTTGAGTGCTGCCCCTGTTTATTGTGTATATTATGTTATTTTATTGTGTTTATTGTGTTCTGTGAGTGTCCAAAAAACTAGTACCTTAATGCAATATATGTCTGTTATCAGGAAATAATTTATCAAGGTTGTTTATTCATTTCATATCATCTACTTTCATTGATGTGACATATTTTCATTCTTAAAGAAAAGTTGCTTGGATCAGCATCTTCACAATCATCTGAACCCGACTCTGTGGCCAGTTCACCAGGATGCAGCTGGGTGCCCAGTTCAGCAGGATCAAGTCCAGCAGTGGTAATTGCAGATTGGGCAGAGTCATTTAAAGTTGATTGGGATAAAATGCCTAAAAGCCTCACAAAATCACTCCAGAAGAAACAGAGACCCACTCCCAAAGATCGGCGTGAAATGATCAGAATATTATGCAATGACATATATAATGAAAGTTGAGTCAAGTCCAGGACGAAAGCACCTTTCTATTATTGCACAGAAGATCGTTCGTGAGTTTCCAGAACCCTTTAAAGATGACATTGAAGGACTTGTTGTTGGTAGTGGATATGCATCCCTTCTTACACAGTTGGAAAACCGTATGAGCAATCTCAATAGAGGCAAATTTCACCTAAATGTTGGTTACCCCCTGTTTGTAGAGGGTGAACAGAATGAAGCACTAACAAACAAGCGTAAACTCAGCACCTCATATGGCTGCAAAAACTGGCAACCAGAGGACCTACCTGAAGGGGAGGATTGAGACACGCAGAGAAAAAAGACAGATGACTTAAAGGTGATGCATGAACTTAACATATGGGATGACAATGAGTTTGTTTTCAACAATTTTAATGTTCCTACATTTACATTATGTTCAGGAAACCAGTACTGTGCAGAATATTACTAAGGATCTGAAGTCAACATTCCCATGCATCATTATTCAAGGTGAGAAGCATTTGGAGGATTTTGCTCTAATATGCATTTCCTCCAGTACATATACACTGCTCTTTTTCCCCTTTTTGGTTTGGATGATAGTTGTAACCTTTGAAATTTGTGATGGTGAGTATTTGTGCGTGTGTATGTATTTTACTGATGCCTACCTTGTAAACACAATTTCTCATGAAAGGAAGCTTAGATAGATTTCATAGTTGGCATGTGGGTGTACCCGATAGAGTACAAGAAGCCTATTGTTTTTGGCAAAGGTCAAAGATCATTTGGGGTCAACAGAGGTGAAACTGTGAATACTTTGTAAACATGATATCTCAAGAAGGGAATCTTGGACAGATCTCATGTGGTATGTAGGTGTGGTCACTTGAATCAACAGTGGTCAAAATTTGAGAATCTTTGATTAAAGAAACCTAGGAAGTTATATGTTGGCAAGTGTGTCAATGACACCTCATAGTGCACTATCACCTGTGGAAGACAAAGTCATGGGTCAATCTGAGATTTAACTGGGAAAACTCTGTTACAGCATCAATTCAGCATGTATGTGTGCATTTGATGCTCAGCATGTAACATGAAACTCAAGAACTATAGCCCATTTTTGACTTCATATGTGGTAAAAACATTTTGGTTGACCATTGCAACATTTTCAATGTCATTTTTGTGTTGCTGATCTAGGGTGCCTCAGTAAATCGATATATCAGATAAACCGTTTTTTCTTTCATATCCACACCGACAAAAATGAAATCTGCCATCAACGAATATATCGAAATACATCCGAAGCAAACCTTGAATACCGGTAAAAATAATATTGAATAAAAAATAATGACCCATTAGTACACGCGAGTTGGAGTATATTCACGCTGCAACTGTTAAGTAGTGGTAGCAGTGGCATTAACTTTAAATGAACATTCTCTTAATAGTTCTAATTGATATTTATTTTTTGCAGGTCCAAACATGTACACTGGAAGAAAGTTTATGTTGGCAGTAGATATGGTTATTGTTAATGACCACATTCAAACTTTTGAAAGTGCAATGATCATGCTGTTTGCAATGTTTTTCATCTAAAACATTGAGCATCCATCTGAAGGTGCAACTTTAATGGAGTTTATCCAGCGGTGAGTAGGCTGAAAGTACCCTAGTAATAGTTAACCATTGTTATTTTGTGTGGACATTCCCTTGACATGGAATGTAAGAGTGTATGCATATTATTAGCCACCTTCAAAAGATCAGCCGATCATAAAGGTACCAATATAGAAAAAAAATCAACAAATTGCAGTTAACTCAACTCCTGGGCAGATCATTGAAATAAATCATACTCTGTTCTCAGTTACAGCTGATTTACTTATTTTGTACTGTTTGTTGTGGTCCAAGAATAACAGCAGCTTTGGTAACCTTTTGTAAACATTGATGACCTTTACATAATTTTCACCAATGGAAAGTTAGTGTAAATAGTTGAATGGCATGTTTTATTATTTTGGAGAAGGGTGGGAATGTATGAGTTTGGTTAATTACTGAGAACACCTTCACAATTTGTTACAACTATAGGGTATCAGCTTAAACTGAACAAAATTGAAATTAAAAGAGGATTCACAAATTAGCTCTTCTTTTCAGATCATGATTTCCTAGAAAACTGTTGAATTCCAAAGGCTTGTAAATTAAGACAGGTAGCCATCTCAATTGCTTCTATCAACACCAGTGAGCACACATACAATTGGAAACTGAGTTGTGTCACATCACATATTTTGACCATATCTTACTATCATGTATGTCATACTGTAGTGTAAATTTGAGACCAAAGGAAATTAATTGTTAAATGGTTTAATAATTGCTAACTTATTTGAACTTTATGATTTCACAGTTCTAATTTTTGCTCCTCTTTGCAGCTGCTTTGTTGGATTGAATCCAGAAAAGGGAAGAAAGACCCCCAAATCCAAGAAGAGCTATCCTGTCAACCCAAAAATTTTGGCTTTGGTTGGAAACCTGAAAGAATTTGAGTCAGATTGGACAGTCTAAATGCTTTTCAGGCACTTCCCATGATTCGTCACATTAGTCTGACAATTTGGTAACGTTGAATTATAAATCTAGGTCACTTAGTTGATTTAAGGTGTTCCTAGTTGAGAAAATGTTAGCGAGCCTCTTGAGCCTCCTGAACTGGAACCATTGACTCTCCAGCTACAGAGAAGTCTCATTTACAAATGAACAGTTAAACATTTATACAGAGTTCAAACTATTGTGTTTAACTTTGTTGGTGGATATTTACAAGGTTTTACTTGTTGACAAACTTGTTACAGACTATTATTTGGTGCTATTATGACACCTTTCCAATAACTCCATAAACTCTGAAACTCTTCCAAGCAGGTTCACAAATGTTAGAAAAGTTTTGAATCCATAATAGTTTCAGATGTCAAGTCATTCTGTTCATTTTGTTAATGCTATAAGCTTGATATCTAAATTATATTTTGTTGTCAAAATATAAAATCTCTATGCTAAATTTTAACATGAAATCTTTTCATAAAACTGCTCCTTCCACTCAAGCAGAAGCACAGGAATATAAGGACAACTTTTTTAATCATTTACGGGTACAAAGGTCAAATCATTGTTTATATTTCTTTTGATCAGATGATTTACAATATCTTTGGTTAACAGATTAGTTAATCTTTATTCTTACCTATTGTAACATATCCTTGTCTTTAACTTCCACTTTGAACTTTAAGGGCTAAAGAAGGTCACGAAAATTAGAAAAAGTATACAATCCTTATCAGCAATAGAGGAGTTACCACAGTTACAGGTATTAATTTTCTGTGAACATTGATATGCCCATTAAAGTGAATATGGTATATGAGCGATATATTTAATACTGCTAGAACATTTAAAAATACATGAAATGAACATAGTTGTAATAAAGTTAAGTGAAGAATAGTGAAGACACCTAAGTTTCTGTGGTCACATAATACAGTGACCTTGAGTGAACTTTGCATACTTCAAGTGCATCTGTAAATAAGAGGGAAAGGAACTTTGTTGTAGAGCAATGAAAGGGCCAGGAACTAGCAGGTGTCAAAGCTTAGTGTTTTATGATCAGTCAATTGTGAAAACTTTCAGTGGCTGATCCAGGATTTCCTGAAGTGGCCGAAGAGACAAATATGGCCACATACAGACTTATCAGTATATTTCCAAACAATGAAAGTATCGTCTGTATAACAAAACCTTTTCCAAAAGAAAGGCTGGGGCACCCAGCAAATTCCCAGTCATCAATAAGAGATTGCCTTCTGATGTTCAGTCTTATATATTACTTTAAAGGTTTTGACGTTCAAAAATATGTTTCAGCAAGTTTTAAAGTTGTAAATAAAAGTTTCAGAGAACAATAAGTTGTTTTTTATTTTATAATCTCACTGATAATAGTAATTCCATCTGACAGCCAATTTTACAGACAAAGACCTATTTATTGCAAGGAAAAAGACTATAGATAACATTAAAGACTAGACTTTACCTAAAAGATACAGTAAATTAAAAGTCACAATACAGTTATTTTACAGAGAAAAAGACATACTGTATTTCAAGAAAAACTGTGTAAATAACCATTTCAGACTGTTTATTTTACATAGAATGTAGTGTAAAATAACGGCTATCATATAGTAATTTACGGATGAAAACTTTTATAATGCAAAGAAAAACTGTATGAATTACGCTCTCATACTGTGTATTTAACATAGAATTCAGTGTAAAATTACGGTCGTCGTACAGTAATTTTACGGACAAAGACTTTTATAATGCAAAATAAAAACTGTATAATAACAGTTTAAACTGTTTATTTTACATAGAATATGGTGTAAAATAACGGTTGACGTACAGTTATTTTACGGACAGAAACTGTTATAATTGGGGGGAAAACTGTGTAAATAACAGTTTCAGACTGTTTATTTTACATAGAATATGGTGTAAAATAACGGTCGTCGTACAGTAAGTTTACGGACAAAAACTGTTATAATGAAAGAAATAAACTGTATTAATAACAGTTTTAGACTGTTTATTTTACATAGATTATCTGCAGTTGGAAATAACAGACATTTCCTGGAAACTCTGCTGCCAGAGAAATTCTGTATTTTAACAGAATTTTTTTTAACAGTGTAGTAGAAGTAGTAGTATTATCATCATTATTTCTGTCCAAATGTCTTTTCTTAGATTTTTGACACTTTTTCAAGATGGTTAGAAATAATGAAAATGCTATCACTGTCAGATTCATGACATTTTGACGAAATATACTAAAATGTACAGCCAAACTTCATCTTTGTCTTATATGAAGTAGATATTTGTGAAGAACAACCCAGGTACTTGCCCCCTTCCAGTACTACGTACACCTATATAGCCAATTTGCCCCATATTCAGTATATGTGTTGTGTGTGATAATTTCATTCCAAATCTGTTGATATTTTTTCGAAAAGCTCTTTTCGTTTCCAAGATATACACATTTGAAGTTTTCATAAATCTTGGAAACCCATTAAATTAGTGCAAACCTATGACGTGAAGTGTTGCACTCATCAAAATTTCTTATTTTAGCAATTAATAAGTTAACCCCTAATTACAATCACTTGAATAATGTGATGTTCCTTTTCAAAGACGACAACACATCTCCTTAGGCCCACAAACCAGTGTTCAGTGTCCTTGAAACTAAGGTTGTGAATGGAAAAGGGATAACATAACAGACAATTAGGCAGTCACTCCCTTAACATTCAGCAATATGCATCATTAACTAACGTGTATTCATAAATAAAACTAGACTTGAGAAAAGACTGTCTAAAATTGTCCATTTTTGATGGATTTTGATGGGAGTTGCAGCTATTTTCATGATTTTTAATGCCTATTAGAGTGCTTAGGATAATGTTGTTCATAGGTGCCCGTAGACCTTTAAAATGTCTCTCGTTGTCCATAAATTGAGTCTTTTGTGGCATCTTAGGGTATGACCTAATAGTATCGGCGTTAGACTATATAGGTCAGCCGCTTTAATTAATTTGACAAAATATGTCATCCTACAAATTTAGAAATACATAGACGTACAACCTGGACTGCCGTAGCAGTGACTTTTATAGGTCTACATCATCAAATTTCAATTTTTGTACAACCCCCCCCCCCCGCTTCCCATCAATGGCAACACAATATGTCCTGTGCTGTTCATATGATCTAACACTAGAAACTTCATTGCTGTTTCGTCATAATATCTTACAGTTTTTTTTTCTTATGTATTATTCTGTTTGATTTGCAATGATTTTTACCTAATTTTCGTCACTGATGATGCGATTTTCGCCTTCCTAGAGCAGAGGTTCCCAACCTAGGAATAAAATTCTACCGGGAACAACCAGCGGGTTTTATTTACTTGTTTTATTCATTTATGATTGTGATTATTATACATTTTCTAGATGGAGGGGGGGGGGGAGGGGTGGATGACAGATGAGTGTTATTGTAGAAACTGATGGTATATAGACTGATAGCTCTAGGCCTGTGTTGCCGTGGTCCGACCGTGCTTCTATAAAGTGTAGTCCACGCGGAATTAAAAAAAATATGTTTGTGATTGAAGCGGAAGCTTTATATAAAATTTATATATATATATATATATATATATATATATATATATATATATATATATATATATATAAATATATATATACATATATATATATATATATATATATATATATATATATAAATATATAATTTATTTGAAGTATTCTGGTAAATTTTATATTGGACTCCTATGTTTCATTTTCGGGATAACAACATAATGTAGTTAACATGGTTTGCATATAATAAATGTGAACATGATGCAAACATTTGAATGGTTTATGTTTTCCTTTAATAATGATGTAATTTCGAATAATATCGCTACATTTAATTGGCAGTAATGGTAGCTTCCCATCCACTATGAAGCAAAAGGTGGAACCCTGTCCAACCCATGGCAAGATCAAAACCACAAAAGTGAAAATTATAAAGGTTTTGCTGCCAGTTTGCAACTATGACGTTACACCTGTTTGCTTCAAGTCTACTCATGTCTAGGAGTTGTCAGGACTCTCTGCTCAAGGTACAAACTGAGAAATGTTTTAACTATAGGCCTACCAATACCTTGAAAATTCAAGAGGGGCGTTTTGGATAGCGGTTGTACAAATGTTAATGAAGAAAAATATGTTTCCAATTCTTTCAAATATATGGTACAACGATGGGCAGATTGTAGCACAAACAACCCAAAGTGTTGCCTTAACTGTATACGACTCAGCCCAAAGTATCACTACAACAAATTTACTAGCACGAAATGCTTATGACAATAATTTCAACTATTTAATTACATTAAGTGAAAACGTAATGCCTTTCTCTAGGGATCATAATTTTTGTAAAAAGAGTTCCCAACTGGATTGTCTTCAAAATGGAAACAACCAAAAACACAAAAGCAAAAAAACAAAAAAACAAAAACAGGATACATAAATCCATTTATTCTATATCTACATACAGCAAATGAACAGTTTAACCAAATCCCCAAATTAAGATAAAAAGGGAGAAAGCGTAGCCGGCAAATATGGAAAGAAATAATATTTTCCACGTTGTTTACGATTTTATTATGATAATAATAGCTGCACAGGAGCGAAAAATAATAATGAGAAGAAGTCAATCAGTATTACAGTGTGTTAATTAGCCTATACTTAAAGAAGGGTATTGTAACGACACGTCAAAGCTCATTGTTTGTCGTTAGCGTTAACAAGTATTTTCTCCAATCAAATGTTTTAACTTGGGTTGATTCTTCACATTATTAGACGCTTTACAGAAATTGTTTGTTAGATAAAATCTTATAAGGGGTGTCACTTGCTTGATTTATGAACAACTGTTAAGGGGGAACTCTCTCTTGTTGACCGACTTTGGAGGTCACTGAGTAGGACGTCTAGTTTACGTTCCGGGGGGCCAAAAATGTTAGGTCTGGGTAAATCTTAACCAGCACGCATGTCGTATTTAATTGTGTTTTATTGGTTGATGGTTGTAGACTGGGCGTGGTTTATGTTTCTAATAGGTTTAAGTGTAGGTTCACACCTTATAGGTATAGGAAGTAGTTTCTGTTTAAAAGCAACTGCGGGCTCGGACCAGGGGTTGGTGAGGAGGATTCCATGCTCGGACGAGGGGCGGTTCCCGGCTCGGAATAGGAGGGGTAGAACGATTGTGACCATGAGTTAGGAGACGAACGAGTCATCTATTGGCAAAAACAGTGGTGGAACAGCCCAGGAAGTCGGATCGGACGACAAGTAAAATAACCCAGAAGACCAGGTTCAACACTTCGGTTCATCTGCGCCGCAGTTCACCAATCCGCCAACTGCGCCGCTGATCACCAATCCGCCAACTGCGCCGCCGATCACCAATCCGCGCCGCAGTTCACCAATCCGCCAACTGCGCCGCTGTTCACCAATCCGCCGACTGCGCCGCTGATCATCAATCCGCCGACTGCGCCGCTGATCACCAATCCGCCATCTGCGCCGCTGTTAACCAATCTGCCGATTGCGCCGCTGTTCACCATTCCGCCAACTGCGCCGCAGTCCACCAATCCGCCAACTGCGCCGCCGTTCACCATAGCCCAATCTTCAGCGCCGAAGTCTATCGTTCTGCCCTCCGTGTCGAGACCCGCCATTAGTAATGTACTGTGTTGTATTTAACTTCATCGACTTCTAAGCATGTATTAAAACCTGGTTTCGTATTTAATAATTGCCTCTGTAATGCACGACCACTGTGCACCATCTTGACATGTATATAGATCGTAAATAAACGGGTAAACTTTAATATCTCCTGTCGACAGCCTCATTCCTGTGTTCCTGCATTTCCACTCTTCCTTGCGCTCACCACCGAGGACGGCGCGTTACATTGGTGGCAGCGATGGGATTCCAGTGCGTTCGTTTTGGTTAGAGCGAAGGAAGATGTCGGACAACCCTCCACTCGTCAACCAGATAGGTCCGGTATCCAAGCTCCAGCTGACTTTACTGCCCAAGGACGAGAGTGGGGAAGCCCCCGGACCATGTGGAGGGATGATGGTAGGCCGAGGGGAGATCCCATCCATCGACCGAATTGGGGAACTCCTTTGAGCGCCCTTTTACAGAAGTACCAGACAAAGAGCAGAAATGACGACAGATTGGATAGGTTAAAATCGATCAAGTTTTGGACATGTGGAGAAATAGGCCACTTCAGAAGGAATTGCCCTATGCTTAAGAAATACGAGAGCCGACCGGATAACGTAAAGAAGACGGAAAACGAGCAGAAGTCGGATTCGTAAGCGGAGTCCGACCTTTCCGCAAGGGGAGCCCGCAATACCACTTTTTAGGAACAGAGTCCGGTCCGTTGGTACCCGTGGTTTGTACGTGAAGGGACAGCTGGAAGGGGTCGATGTGAATTTCTTAGTCGACACCGGGGCTGAGTTCACTGTTATGCAAACCAAGTTCTTGGAGCAACTGTGCGCGAAGAGGGATATGGCCCTTGCCGACGTTGCAGAGAATTTGGCGGGAGCGGACGGTAGACCACTGTACAGTATAGGACGTGGTAGATTCCTGGTAAAAGTGGGGAAACTAGAAGCGATGCATGATATTTGGGTGGCAGATATAGACGCTGATGCACTTCTTGGGTGCGAATTCAAACAGAGATTCGATTGCACGATAGCCGCTGGAAAGGGGGAGATGACCATTGGTGGACTACAACAGAGTACCGTTGAGGAAAAGCTTGATAGGTGCAGAGTTGTGTTAGCCAGGACGGTGGTTGTTCCTGCCTCGAGCGAAGGGATGGCGACGGCCCGAGTCCCAGGCTGGAAAATGCAAGGAGAATCTGCTGTTGTGGAGTGTAGCGAGAAATTTCTTGAGAAGCACCCTGTGATGATCGCTAGGGCCATTGTGGACCTCAATAAGGAAACCGCACCTTTACGACTAATGAATCCGACGAGCAGACCCCTAATACTTTACGAAGGCACTACTGTGGGTGAATGTCTTTCTGCAGAAGAAATAGGCATTAAAGAAACAACAGTAGCCCGTCGTACGACCAGGGAGAAAAGCGTTGTAGAATTCAAGGAGAAATATGCAACTCTGGACAAACATTTGCAGAAGGTAGCAGAGAAGAGCTCTGATTACCTTGGTGACGCGGAAGCGATATTGGCGAAGAAACTTCCGGCCGATAATGCAGACGTCTTTGCTTTATGTAAAGGGGACCTTGGGCGCACTGACTTGGTCCAACATGCAATCGACACCGGAACTTCTAGGCCAATTCGACAGGCCCCGCGTCGCCTCCCGGTATACCGCAAGGAAAAGGCCGAGAAAGAGGTAGAAAAAGTTGTACTGGTCCGGAAGAAGCAGATTTTTCATTCCCTAGAAGAACCCAAATAGTTGACTGTGTAGCTGTACCACGCACCTCTCGGCACTGGAGGAAAACAGCTAAAACTAGAAAGACTGTCCCTTTAAGTTACGCACCAGCCAGAAATGTAAACATTCCCCCGTAAAAGATTGGAAAAAGTCCGCAGCGTTGGAGGTCACCGTTGGGTGTGAAGGCTGTAGATATAGACGTAAATGTTTACAAATACTTTGTTTGTGACGAAAAACAAAACGTTGGCCAGAAAACTTTGCCCTTCATCCGCCCCTACTTTTAATTGATATCTGTCAGCAAGTCACCAGACCACCACCGACGTACCACGGCTAGCGCTAGCAAGGCTGAACTAAACCCTGGAACAAAGACTTCTTATGTCAAGCCCAGACGGAGTTTGACTACCGGAATCCCCCCTCCTCGTAAGCTACCTGTCTGGCATAAATCACTGTTTTAGGTACTACCAGTTAGTGAATTGTTTTGTCTGAAGACACAGTACTTTTCACACTTGTTCATTTGCTTTCGCAGGAGTAGCTTATTTCAAACCCTTAATTTGCAAATCGCCGGAGAGAAGTTAGACTTAATATTATTTATCTTACTGTATGTGCTGTATAGTGCATTGAAGAATCTTGCCAATCGAAACTGTTAAGACTATACCAACGCCTGCCATGTCGAAAATGTACGACCAAGAATTTAAATGCAAAGTCTGCAGGAAACGCTACCAACAAGTTTCTGACTTAGAAAGACATTTTACAGAAAAGCATGCGGCTAATGACAAAAGGCATAAATGTTCTTCTTGCGATTATTCCTCTAACAAAAGGAGTGATGTTATCAGACACAACAGTAGCCGCCATGGGGAAGCAAAGACGAGGTCGTTCACCACAACGGAGGAAAAGCGCCCGTTAACGGAAGCTGGATCAAGCGGGATGAGACCGCCTCCAAAAGTACAGAGACTGGGATCCCCACCGAAAACCAAAAATAAAGCTGAAGGCTGGCCCACACCTCAACAGATCTTGGGATCGCCAACAGAGGAGACTGCGCTCCTAGCGACAAACGAGACTGAGGCAAACCTGTCGTTAACGGAGGTGCCTCCCACGCCATATGTCACCCCGGTACGAGGCCAGGAAAATGGGGAAAATAACATACAAGAATCGGACTTTCGAAAGGTGGTAGCGAAACACCTGTGTGAGTGTCGTACCTATAAACAGTCAAACCTTGGTTTCCTTCGAGAAAAAATCGTCACCGAAGTGTTTAACGACGGGCGAGTAAACGTGACGGTTCATAAGTTTGGAGAAACGAGTAAGAAGAGCAGCCAGACAGGGGAGAGGAACAACGCACTAACCTAAGAGACTACGGAGAACGTCGCACTGGAGACGGTGAGCCGCGAGAGACGCGCCGCGAGACAGTGCGCCGCAGATCAGATTCCGCCAAAGCGACGAAGCTTCGTTCGGACCTTGTTTTTATTTCTTTTGGACGATTTTACACGTACTTGCTGATTTTGTTCTATGTATGATTGCCTTTGGAAACCACACGTTACCGTATATGATTTGCAAGACGGAAGTTGATCTTTATTCCAACGTTTATGCTTTAGTTACGTGGTTTGAACTTTAAGTTTCACTATATTTTTCCAACTTTAATCTGGACACTTTGATTTTTCCTTGTGTTTGTTATACTGGACACTTTGATTTTTCCTTGTGTTTGTTATACTGGACACATTGATTTTTCCTTATGTTTGTTTAGTTGAGAGAACATCTGTTATAGAATGGACGCTTCATATTATTCATACTTACTACTCTTTTCCAAGTTGCTAAGTACTGCGATCGAACGGTATGTGTTTACTATGTTTCATTATTTTCTTTTAAAAGAGCTAAGTTAAATGCGGGACGCATTTCATTCTCGGGTGGGAAAGATGTAACGACACGTCAAAGCTCATTGTTTGTCGTTAGCGTTAACAAGTATTTTCTCCAATCAAATGTTTTAACTTGGGTTGATTCTTCACATTATTAGACGCTTTACAGAAATTGTTTGTTAGATAAAATCTTATAAGGGGTGTCACTTGCTTGATTTATGAACAACTGTTAAGGGGGAACTCTCTCTTGTTGACCGACTTTGGAGGTCACTGAGTAGGACGTCTAGTTTACGTTCCGGGGGGCCAAAAATGTTAGGTCTGGGTAAATCTTAACCAGCACGCATGTCGTATTTAATTGTGTTTTATTGGTTGATGGTTGTAGACTGGGCGTGGTTTATGTTTCTAATAGGTTTAAGTGTAGGTTCACACCTTATAGGTATAGGAAGTAGTTTCTGTTTAAAAGCAACTGCGGGCTCGGACCAGGGGTTGGTGAGGAGGATTCCATGCTCGGACGAGGGGCGGTTCCCGGCTCGGAATAGGAGGGGTAGAACGATTGTGACCATGAGTTAGGAGACGAACGAGTCATCTATTGGCAAAAACAGTGGTGGAACAGCCCAGGAAGTCGGATCGGACGACAAGTAAAATAACCCAGAAGACCAGGTTCAACACTTCGGTTCATCTGCGCCGCAGTTCACCAATCCGCCAACTGCGCCGCTGATCACCAATCCGCCAACTGCGCCGCCGATCACCAATCCGCGCCGCAGTTCACCAATCCGCCAACTGCGCCGCTGTTCACCAATCCGCCGACTGCGCCGCTGATCATCAATCCGCCGACTGCGCCGCTGATCACCAATCCGCCATCTGCGCCGCTGTTAACCAATCTGCCGATTGCGCCGCTGTTCACCATTCCGCCAACTGCGCCGCAGTCCACCAATCCGCCAACTGCGCCGCCGTTCACCATAGCCCAATCTTCAGCGCCGAAGTCTATCGTTCTGCCCTCCGTGTCGAGACCCGCCATTAGTAATGTACTGTGTTGTATTTAACTTCATCGACTTCTAAGCATGTATTAAAACCTGGTTTCGTATTTAATAATTGCCTCTGTAATGCACGACCACTGTGCACCATCTTGACATGTATATAGATCGTAAATAAACGGGTAAACTTTAATATCTCCTGTCGACAGCCTCATTCCTGTGTTCCTGCATTTCCACTCTTCCTTGCGCTCACCACCGAGGACGGCGCGTTACAGTATTGTCGTTTCTTCGTCATAGCATATTGAAATAAACTAGTAACCATCGAAACTAATATTCTCAGTTTCATTAACTTTTGACTTTTATTTCATAAACCGACGCTCACCGTCAAACAAATTCATAGACTATATAATTATAAGCTATGGGTCACAATGGTAAATCTAACAATGATATATTATAACGATTATATTATAACGATATATTATAACTGATGTCTTATTTTTCTTCAGTATTTGCTTTCGTAGCAGATATTATCAGTTACCAAATTTAATTTTTTATGTGTTCATATATATTAAGAAAGGAGACATTTTCAAAGGTGCAGGCGACGAGTGAACCATGCTACGGCGTAGGCTAAACAAATAAGTAAAAAAAAAAAAAAAACGGAGATTGCTTCCATAACCTCTGGTTATTCTTACAAATGAAGTATAGGCCTATGCCTAAGTGACCACTGGCAGCAATTTAAGTACTTTAATAAAATGACGCTCATACGGCTAGGAAATATGTTTATTACTATTGACCCATTCAAAATAACTGCTTTAGTGAAGTCATTCGTGGATTTGATATCTCTGCCTACAGGGTGGGAACTGCAGTTTGGTTCTGCTCATTCAACTAGTTGCGAAACGTCTTCATGCGCCATACTTGCACTGCGGTGACGAAGAAAGGGGAAGAGAGTGGGGGGGGGGGGGTACCATCATGAGGTTTACGTTTTGGGAGGAGTTCGCACAATTTCAGACTAGTTTGTCCAGCGACCTCCTCTGATCACGTGACCTTTGGCGTTGATGTTCTATAATGTTGTAGGATAACCCATCTGGTTTCCGTTATATGTCATTTTGGTATGCCCGAGCCGTGATGTTAAAGTAAAACAATTTCGCATTTTTTTGTGATTATTATTTTTTTTCTTGTTATAAAACATCTAATAAAGGCATAAAATATTGAGATTTTATGATAAAACGTTGAAATTTGGGGTTCACACATCGGAATTTTGAGATAAAAGAAAAACTAATTTCGATCTAGAACGCCATTTTTTTTTTTTTTTTGTAAACCGTCGCAAATTTATTATACAATATCAAAATTTCCAGATTAAAATGTTGAAATTTTATAGTTAAAACATGTAAATGTCGAGATAATTTGTCCAAATGTTTAAACAACACGTATAGGGACACTTGTGATAAACGTTAAAATGTCGAAGAAACAAGTCAAAATTGAAAGAGAGAGAAAAGGAGGAACATTTGGAGCTAAAAGCAGGGGCGTCAATCATTGGGAGGGGGACAGGGCGCATGTCCCCCACTTTATGAAGGGTAATGGGGGGGGGGCACAATATCAATGTACCCCAAGGTTTAGTGACTGACTCGCGTAGGCGCTAGGCCCATATCAGGCTCAAAATGACTCGTGTATCGCATAACAGGAGCTCAAACATTGTGCTATGAAATTAGTAGTTGATAATAATTTAATCTCATCTGCTCAACCCTCCCCCACCCCCACCTGTGAGAGATATAAA
The DNA here is from genome assembly GCF_037975245.1 of Apostichopus japonicus. Classification (NCBI taxonomy): domain Eukaryota; kingdom Metazoa; phylum Echinodermata; class Holothuroidea; order Aspidochirotida; family Stichopodidae; genus Apostichopus; species Apostichopus japonicus. The sequence continues at coordinate 15,278,263 of NC_092569.1, forward strand.
TTTTCAACTTGGTTGAAATAAGAATAAATGATTTTAATGATAGCGTAATTTAAATGAGGAGCCGCGCCCATAAGCCGCTTAGGCTATATGCTAAGTCAGCAGATATTGAAAGCCTGCAGCATTCGCTAATTTTCTTTCCAGTATAATATTTTCATATTTTATGGTATGTTTTGTTATCACAATATAACTACATGTCAATGTAATATTGTGCGTTCAGTTTGGTTAGCAATACCCAGATACCCAATAGTGTGTTTTAAATGTGCCATGATACCATATGTGTGCATGTTGTAGACATCTGTATATAACAAGATGATGTTATTCTTGTGTGCAAACTTTAAGAATGTTTCCGTTTTTGCTTTAGGCTTCAATGTTATTAATCATGAAAAAGACCCTAAGTTACACCCGGATGTTAAATATATAAGTCTGTCTTAATGTAAGTCTTATCACTCGTCAGATGTGACTTTTGTTACTATATATTGATGACTGGCATATCAAATTCAGGGACCAAACAGAAGCAACTTTGCAGAAATCTGGATGTGTGTCCGCCTCTGGACCCCCCGCCGGGCTTCGCCCTTGGACCACATTCATTGTCCCGATAAAGGCCTTGCACTAAGGCACTGAGCCACGCGCACACTCCTTCAATTTGATCCTTGTTCAGTCATTTATGCCGCCCCCCTCCCACTCTTTTCAATTGGGGTTGACGCCGTGGCTAAAAGGTCCAAAATTTTCACATCAAACCGTCACGATGTTGGTATGAAACGTCAAAAGTTTGCGATGAAATATCGAACACTTTAGATAAGATATCTCAAGATTGACAAAACGTCACTAAATATAGCCGTAAAATCGTAGAATTTTGGAAATAAAACGTCAGCAATCTGTCAACATTTTTTTTCAGATGAGAAAATACGTCAAAAAGTTTAGTAATTTATTTTTATTTTTATACAAACAAGAAGATTTGCCCAACGACCGTCGATTATAGCCCGTGAAATGTTAGCTATACTGTGATTAAGTTGAATAGTATTAAGGAAACAAAATCATTTTGATCATCCGTCCTTCTTTTCTTCATAGAATGATACATAACGGTATTGGTACGAATGTTATATATTACACAGGTCTAATCTTCATCTCAGTGTATTTGAGATAATGGTCGGGGCCAGGTAGGTCTCTCCAACAGACAGAGGTTACGTCACCGCAACATTTCGTAGAGTCGCGTGTAATGAGGTCAACGTTATAATCACTGTTGAGATTGGCCATACAACACTTATGGTACCACCAGCCACCATGTCTTAAACGTGCACAGTCTTTATTCCCGAAGCCATCATTATCTCGGTCGTGAGTACTAAATTGTTGGTTCATGTGATACTGAAGAGCATCATCCCCTGTTAACACGCACAAAAGAAGAAGAAATATTAAATGAGTTTAAGAAAGAAATGAGAAAGATAGAGAGAGACAGAGAGAGAGGGTGGAAGGGGCGGGGGAGGGAGAAACATAGACCACAGTAAGGAAACTATTAACCAAACCGTGGCAAAATGGTGAAAATCACAAAATTGCTATGGAAAGATTGTAAAGATAAAGGACACAAGGCTGGAGACTGGATCATGTCTAACTATGACGTCATCCAGCCACACCTGCTTCAATGTTTTTCTTGATTTATACAATGTTCATTTTTTGTAATGGTGAAATCTAGTAGATTTAATCTACACTATTGAAGATTTTAGTAGAACTTATGATGTCATTGGTTTCAGCGTCAAGGATGCAAAAATCCATCCATCCATCCATCCATCCATCCATCCATCCATCCATCCATCCATCCATCCATCCATCCATCCATCCATCCATCCATCCATCCATCCATCCATCCATCCATCCATCCATCCATCCATCCATCCATCCATCCATCCATCCATCCATCCATCCATCCATCCATCCATCCATCCATCCATCCATCCATCCATCCATCCATCCATCCATCCATCCATCCATCCATCCATCCATCCATCCATCCATCCATCCATCCATCCATCCATCCATCCATCCATCCATCCATCCATCCATCCATCCATCCATCCATCCATCCATCCATCCATCCATCCATCCATCCATCCATCCATCCATCCATCCATCCATCCATCCATCCATCCATCCATCCATCCATCCATCCATCCATCCATCCATCCATCCATCCATCCATCCATCCATCCATCCATCCATCCATCCATCCATCCATCCATCCATCCATCCATCCATCCATCCATCCATCCATCCATCCATCCATCCATCCATCCATCCATCCATCCATCCATCCATCCATCCATCCATCCATCCATCCATCCATCCATCCATCCATCCATCCATCCATCCATCCATCCATCCATCCATCCATCCATCCATCCATCCATCCATCCATCCATCCATCCATCCATCCATCCATCCATCCATCCATCCATCCATCCATCCATCCATCCATCCATCCATCCATCCATCCATCCATCCATCCATCCATCCATCCATCCATCCATCCATCCATCCATCCATCCATCCATCCATCCATCCATCCATCCATCCCTCCACACATCCATCCATCCATCCATCCACCCACCCACCCACCCACCCATCCATCCATCCATCCATCCATCTATCTATATATCTATGATGACACTTTAACTGCGTTATAATTGCTAACATACATTACATACATTACGGGAGAAATAACGCTTCTAAACAGAAGGTTCTAATTTTATCAGTACAGAGGTCATGTACAATTTTATATCTTATGATATAGTTGTGTTCATATATCTATTGTTTTAATAACGTCGGCTCTGCCGTTGCTTTTGCAGACACAGTTATTACTTTGAGATTCTCCGTGGAAAGTCATTTTTTGCATTTGATTCAATCATACAGGATATGAAATAAAATCAATCAAGTCGAAGATGATAAAATTGGAATGAATATTAAGAAAAAACACAAAAGTGAGTACGCCTTTATCAGAACAAAGAAGGCGCCGATGTGAACACCAAACTTAGAAGATTTATGAAGAGAAAGGTATTGTACGTTTTTATAGAGGAACCATTGAAAGTAAATATGAAAGAAAGTAAATTTTTCAATGGTTACAATTGAACAGCTTGGTTCGTAATTAATATGCTATATGTCGTAAGACATGGTAATATTTGTCAAACAATATACTTCAAATGCTTCATATGGCTAAAGATTGCCAAGTGTATGATATAAACCAACATTGAAAGTTTAATGTTGCAGTATCCATCCATCCACCCACCCACCCACCCACCCACCCAACCCCATCCATTCATCGATCCATCCATCCGTCCGTCCGTCCGTCCGTCCGTCCGTCCGTCCGTCCGTCCGTCCGTCCGTCCGTCCGTCCGTCCGTCCGTCCGTCCGTCCGTCCGTCCGTCCGTCCGTCCGTCCGTCCGTCCGTCCGTCCGTCCGTCCGTCCGTCCGTCCGTCCACGTCCGTCCGTCCATCCACCCTCACCCATCCATCCACCCACCCACGTATCCATTCATCCATCCATCCATCCACCCCCCCCCCCACCCACCCATCCATCCATGTATCCATATATAGTAACAAGCACATATTTAACTCACCATTGCTACTGGTTTTTCTGTCCCGCTGAAAGCTCCCAGCTCAGACAGTCGGTACATGTCATTTTCATCGTTTATGCGGAACAGGTCATACTTAGCAAAGTATGAAGATCCTCTTCTGTCCACCAGATCAATTCTGAGTGTGTAGTTACCTTGATTGGTGAAGTAATACAGCTTGTCATTACCCAACCAGAACTCATGATCCAGCTCACCAAAGCCTTCTTTATAGCTCGTCCAGTTACGAAAAAAATCAACGGAACCATTCACACGACGTTGGAACACCTACAACAAACAGAGAGACTTACATATCGGAGTATAACAATTCTCCCAAAACTTCAGAGGAGTCACAATGTTGGGAATCTTTTTGTAAGAAATACACGTATTCGCGTTCCAACATACTTTGGTAACATAATCCAAAGTAATACATAAATTCATAGGCGACGGAAGAGGGTTTAATGGAATGAGAATGTGGCATGTGACTTTGTCTTGAGCAAGGAAACTGCAAAATCATTTCAAAACGTCCCGAAAAAATGGACTCTCTGTACATTCTACGCCACCAATTCAAGTCTTTGAGTGTCTCTCAATAAAAGGGCAACTTCTCAATACAGTTCTTCTAAAATATGTTAACAACTGCCCGACGTCGGTGGAGGGAGGAGGGGGGGGGGGGAGAATTATGTACTCTTATATACATGGAAATAGACCGAAAGGAAAATGAAAACCTCAAGATGTGTGTGTGGGGGGGGGGGGGGAGGGGAGTGTTTTAAACATAGAAATGTCCCGACCGATCTGCACTGCCCACACGACGTCATTAGTCATTTTGTATCAGCGCTGTCACATTGTGAGGCAGTATAGTTCAACACCATACTTCAGTATTCCAATATAAATTCGAATCCCGGTGGAGGCTGGAAGATTTTTCACTGTTCTGGATTTTCCAACTCACTACAATTTCAATTATATATTTATATATATATATATATATATATATATAAATAAATATATATATATATATATATAAATATATATATATAGCATATATATATATATGTATATATATTTATATGTATATATATTTATATATATATATATATATAGCCAATCGTTTTGTTTTAAATTCATTAAAGGCCATTCCCCGTACTATACATAATGTGATAGAAATAAACATGTAAAATAGGGTCAGTTATGGATTACCGTCCATCCTCCTCCGTCAGTCATGTTACAATAAACTGGAAATGGTGATCCAGACCAGTCAGTTGGTTTAATAATGTAGATACCACCGTCTCTTTTGCCAGCATTATATGCATCTTGACAATTGGTGTACCGTGTACATGTCTTTCCATCACCATGGTAACCAACCACGCAGTAACATCGGCGAACATTGTCTCTTTCCTCACACGTTGCATTAGAGCTACAAAAGTATTCATCCCAAGTGACGTTGCCATGGATACAGTGAGCCCTGCGCGTACAGTTATCGTTGACATAGAACCCACCCGACTGAGAAAGGAAGGAGGCGAAAACGGCACAGTTCAATTATTAACTCTAAATTATCAAACGCACGTATAGTGGTCTTTAAGTATCTATCATTTCTGGGAAGGGAGGGTGGGGGTGATGTAGGGATGTAGGGGGAGGGTGATGAGGGTCATGGGAGGGATGGGAGCATAAAATATATCCGTCGACTTATCACTGTGGCATATGGTGATTACTAGCAATTATTTCTTTTAATTTTTCCAGACAGTCGACTGGGGGAAAATAATTTTCAACTGTTTAGATTGCACTGCACACGTGTGTGTGTATATGAACTGCTCACTGTTCGTTTTTCATATTCTGTCCGTAGGGGAACGGGTAGGAGGGGGTGGGGCAGCTGAGCTCCTTAATACCCTCCCCCAAACGTATACACGTGGTTGCCCCCTGGTAAGTAATTGCCACTATTCTCATGTCAACATTTTTCTTGTTTCAAAATAATTAGCGCAGTTTGAGTATTCTTGATTAATGGGTCATGTAAAGGTAATTTCGTATGAGCCTACTCTTGCTGCAACAAATTCTACGTCCCTCTCTAGGTTGATTAAATTTGATCTGTCTATGGTTGGTTAACCACGCAACGGACATGTCAACTTATCGAAATCAACAACTCCCTTACATAGGACAGAACCACGTATATACATCTAAGTGGGTTTAGCCGCCCCCCCCCCCCAACATCCTAGGATGTGGTAGCCCTCACACACACATAGATAGGCAGCATATTACAAACAAGAAATCATTGCGTTCACTTAAAACTGGGTAAACAATTAAAATGTATGTATAAATTTAGTATTACTTTAACAGTTGAAGCTTTTTTAAGGTGTTTACACAGTAACATCATTTTGCATTAAAGCGCCCTCACTTTTATCAAATCACCCCAGCCCGACTCCTTCCTAGGACGACATAACATCTAACTCACCCCCCCCCTATAACAAAAATGTTGGTCGCGTCCCTGCCTCCATCACATGCCAACATAGGTGTAGGAGCCCAATTTGATTGGGGGGGGGGGGGGTGTGGGAGGGTGCTGTAACGACTTGCCCGAAAAATATAACCAACATTTTTCGCGCAACATGTTTATGTGCATATCATTTAGGCATGCATCGGTTATTACATCGCATGCCAATTACATACAAATCATTTGCCGTGTTATTACCCTTCCAAATTGGATATAATTTTTGGGGAAGTCGTTACAATAATCATGATAATAATAATATTAGTTTAACCATTGAAAAACACATTACAATTTATTTTTCTTTCAGTAGGTGCCCGAAAAATTCTCATCATATTGCCCGAATTTTGACAAAAATATTTGGTTTGGGTGACTGCATCCCCTTCCCAGCCCCCCCCCCCACACCCCGCCTCCTTCACCTATGCATGCCAGTCACTTTTGGTTCATAACAGTCTCTATATTATACTAGTGTCATATAATATATTTAAATTATTAATAATTAAAAAAAAAAATCGTGAGTAGAAATAATAATGGAAGTATCAAAACTTGATAATGCTTATTGCTATCTTTTGTTCGATAAAAAGTAAATGTCACCTCTCTCAATTCATAACGGTATCGATAACATTTTAAAATCTGGCCTAGAATTTTGAGAATTTCGTTAGTATAGCAAGACCACAAATGAACTAATTATAGATTAACGTTCAACTATATGGTCAACAGTTAGTTATTTTCGAATCAAACATGTGCCGGTAAACCATAGCGTAATTTATCCTGTAGATATTTCAGCATATATAGTACCCAATGTTTTTTAGACGAATCGTTTTCCGTTGTTTTTTATTAGTCTAGAGCACAATTTCTTTTTGAACTAATGAAAACAAATGAGAACAGAATGGGACGCATTATCCTGATGTTTAAAGGTGCATGCAATTCCTACATGTTATATAGTTGCACAATTGTTTACCTACAGCAAATGTTTTTTTTTCTTTTCCTTTAATTTTCGTTTTAAATTTATCATCTTGAACTTGGGTTGGAGTTTTCTGTATTGGGAATCTGATGTAATCAATATCAACAAATGGCTGTATATAAGTCATGTGTTCTTAAATCGACCCATAGTTTGAAGAAAATTTCAATGAAGGTCTAAAGTCAATTAGAAATTGGTCTGTGTGTGAATCTATGGCACCATACCTGTTTGCATTCATGGTCACTTTTGGTATAAAAAAAACACCTCAATTTCAAAAAGGGTTTCGAAAACGATAAATAAAGGAATTTAATGCAAATTTCATCAAGATGTTTAAATTATGTTCTTTTCTTGAATAAGTCTAAAATACATTTTGCCTCGGGATTATTCTTTTTTAAAGTCGTCTTCCTAATCATTCATTTGTTTTGTTTTTGAACCTCAATGAAGTCATGTGTTCTTAAATCAACCCATAGTATGATGTTATTTGTAATTGATTTGTTATTTACGATGTTATTCATAAATTAATTACTTAAAACTCACCGAAATGATGGTGTCTGCAGTTGTAAGATTACATACACATTTCTCAATCATCGCACAGCCAAGTCGACTTCCATTGTAACATTTCACCATCCCTTCATCGCAGACAGGAATAGTGGTAGTATGAAACTCGTCACTGTAAGATGAGCTGATGTTAATTGAACTGGTGTCGGTTGGGGAGGAGTCGGTGTCACCTGAAGAAGATATGTCAGTTGAAGCGGTTATGATGGCACCTGAAGTTGGGGTGGTCTCGATTAGAGAGGATGTGGTGTCAGTTGAAGTGGAAGTGGTGTCAGTTGAAGTGGAGATGGTGTCGCTTGGTGAGGAGTCGGTGTCAACTGATGAAGAGATGTCAGTTGATGTGGGTATGATGGCACCTGAAGTTGGGGTGGTCTCGATTAGAGAGGATGTGGTGTCAGTTGAAGTGGAAGTGGTGTCAGTTGAAGTGGAGATGGGGTCGCTTGGTGAGGAGTCGGTGTCAACTGATGAAGAGATGTCAGTTGATGTGGGTATGATGGCACCTGAAGTGGGGGTGGTCTCGATTAGAGAGGATGTGGTGTCAGTTGAAGTGGAAGTGGTGTCAGTTGAAGTGGAGATGGGGTCGCTTGGTGAGGAGTCGGTGTCAACTGATGAAGAGATGTCAGTTGATGTGGGTATCATGGCACCTGGAATTGAGGTGGTCTCGATTAGAGAGGATGTGGTGTCAGTTGAAGTGGAGGGGGTGTCAGTTGAAGTGGAGATGGTGTCGCTTGGGGAGGAGTCGGTGTCATGCCTGTCTGTATGATTATTGAGTGGATGAAAAACAAAAGTGATATTGTTACTGCAAACCCTTTATAATCGTGGATAATGCCAAGTTTTTCTTTAACTTTTTCTTCTTCTTTTAAACAATGGTATTTGTATAGGTCTTCCCATAGCAACCATCTGATTGGTTTTACAGTTATACTAAGGACAAATTATCACGTGATCCATAAGCCTAACGTGAGATGATAAGAATAGTATCTTTGCCATGTGAATGTTAGGTTTAAGTGTAACACGTTTATGGTTAGATGACTCACATGAACACTATTAGTAGTTTGAAGCACCAATGAAACAATGTTCCGTGTCATCTTTAACATACCAAGAACTATACGATTATTAAAACAATATCCATGAAACATGAAAGAACTACACCCGAGTCCATGCAATATTTGCTCATTATTTAACGTTTTCTCATTCTACACGGAAAAATATTGCACACCCCCTTACATGAAGTAAAGAACAAAAACCCATCAGTTTAATCTAAGTCTTACGAATGGATCTTGGTAATAAATAATAAATACCCTCCATGGTTGATTAACTAGAAAGTTTAACGCACAATGTACTGCTTGAGACCATCATTATGATATACCATACTTTTCATTCAGGGACGTTGCTATGGAAATTTTCAGCAGCTTAATACGGAATGGGTTATCAATTCTTTATACCTTAAATATGCTATACCGGGTACTTAGTAATATGCTAAGGTGCTAAATCGAACTCCACTTGGCCGTATCCCGACAATTGTAACGTTCGTTTGTAGTATTTTTCAAATTTATTTATAGTTTGTACAAGGAGTTAGAAACAAAACAAGATTTCGGTTATTTGTATAAGTTCGAATTTCTTCAAATCTTGTAATAATGTAAGCCTCAAATTAGATATATTAGAAATAGTCTATATTATTACTGAAAGTTCAAGCCAATTCTGCTGTATAGCTATATGTCCCTGTTCGCAATTGGTTACTTCATGACTAACAGTACAATGCTTTGTATATTAAAAGATCGCTTAACACAAGATTTAACAAACAAAGATACATCAATGTTTTTTTTTAAACAAATATCCTTTTCAAAAAAAAAAACAAAAACAACGGACACTCGTTAATCGAAGAGGCTGAACGACATAGGTTAAGTAGTATTTTTTAATATCAAGTCGGCTTATCATAATCCAGGCATTTATACGAGATTTCTAGGAACGTGTTGTGTTATCTTGCCCATGATGAACACCCTAGGTTGGGTGGACTGGGCCTAGGTTGGGTGGGTTGGGTGGACTGGACTGGGACAGGAACATTTTGAAAATTAAAAGCTATTTGCTTTTTTTCTTTCTAGAGGTATACAGTTGACATAGTTTTATTTTATTGGCCAAAGCATTTGGGGTAGGGGGCGGTGGGGGTCGTGGGTGGGACCGAATCGTCATGTAAAATATTTCAGAGTATAGACATATCTTAGTGGAACATTAGATGAAATATTATATTAATTGTAATTTTTCTTTGGCTACAGGACCCGCCTTTTGTATGGGAGCTCTTTACGCTTCATTATACAAGTACACTTAATGGTGTTTGTTCTTTTTGTTGAATTGTGATGTTACTTGTGACGTAATAAAATAAAGAATAAAAAAAGACGTATCTTACAGAAAGCAGAAATTTAATGTGAGGTATCATACAGAAAAATGCATTGGGATCTATCTATGCTTTTTTGTTGTTGTCCAAACCAACAGTAACATATATTTGGTCAAGTGCCTGCATATGGTAGCAATACCAAGACAACAATAAAAAGAAAAGACAATACAAAAAAACAAAAACAAAAAACAATGGGAAATACTTTTCTTGAAACCTATACGCTTTGCGTGGATTTTTACACTGTTTCATGGATAAATATAAGTAGCGTATTTGATATAACTCCCATATGTACGATGTTGATATATAGGTTGAAAAGAACGGCTGTTTGGAAGTCTCATTAACACAAAATTCGTCAAATTCACTCTCTGCATTAATGTGTGTAATTTTAAAGGCGTATTACAGACATGTCTTAACTTTAAATGCAGTACACAATCGAAACAGAAATAAGAAATTATTTAGCTGCACTTAATATTTCGTTTTCTTTTTTCCTTTTGTTTTGTTTGAGATGTCACATATCAACTCTGTTTTTCTCCTAAAAATCTTGGTCTAAGATAGAAACCTTTGATTATTATTTATTATTTATGATTTCTCTATATACAGTTGTGTACTGACCTATGTGTTTTATATGATGAACGTCTGCTTAAAGTATGTACCCTATACACAGAGCGTACATCATGTATTACATTACTTGAACACGATTGTCATTCATTTCTATTTGAACATAAGTAGTCTATTTCAAATCGTTCCTTTGCCTTACCTGCAGGAGAAATCGACGGGCTTTTAGGTGTGCATTTAAAGGACCCCATAACTTGACCATCTACAACTCTTCCTGGATAAATAAGAAGAATGGAAGAATGGAGTTTGAAACTGGTTATATTTAAATAGAAATCTAAAGCAGCATGAAATATATATGGTACGTTCAAATAAAAACAAATGTCAGGAGCGACGGTCGAGGGTTCCATTTGGGAGCGCAGGGGGGGGGGGTGAGGAGGGGAGAGAGGGACAGACTCCGAGAGACAGTGTTTGAATGTTGTTGTTTTTTTGTTTTTTTTTTCAAATATGGAAAGCACTTAGTTTCTTAAGTTTGCTCCAACAGGACACTTTTTGATAACAATTTTTTTAAGTTTTGCTCACAACAGGACACACATCAGGTTTAGAGAATTAGCCAGTTCATATGAGGCCTTTGCCTTGATCCGACAAGGTAAGAATATTAAAGGTTCCACATACTTATTGCATGTGTCAGGAACGGATTGGCATATACCGGCTAGGGACCGATGCGCCGCTGCGGTCGGACGCGCAAATTTCCCGTTGATTTCGAAAGGTGGTTGTTCCGTCCGAGATATAAGTAATTAGTTAGATACATTGACGGAATGTTCGTAGAAACAAGAGATGTGTACAAACATACAAACAAACAAAAACTAGATGTTAAGCTATTTTGCATCTTTATTTTGGCTCCATGCAACAAAACCTTTCCATCAGCGTCTAGTCCATCATTAATCTATGATCCGAGCCTGCGCGAAATGCGCTACTTTGCCGGTACTAACTGAACCCTAGGTCCCCCCCTCTTCCTCCTCCGGCCTGCGTAATTATATTTGTACATTTAAAAGTAATATAATTTATCGAGAAACGACGCAATTCGTATGGTAGAAATGTTACCGTTAAGGAACAGTATATGTTTAAGCCCATGTATCGTATACTGTGTTAGGTAACGTTAAAGTACAAATACAGCTATATACTTACTCTAAAGTAGCTGATTATGTTTGTTTTACATGCTGGGATGTACCATGAACAATCTATGAACGATATTGAAGGCCTTTATAATAATAACTATTAGTATAATTAAGGAAAGTAATATGTTATAGGCTTACCTCTGTAGCAACTGATTCCAAGGAGAATAAATAACAAATATTTGACGTTCATGGAAGTGCACAGTTCCATTTCTCCTTTGATTTGAGAAAAACGCTAAATCCAAAAACTCAATTTGTCATAGAAGCAATAAGCCTAGCGGAGATAAGATTGTAAGTACGCCAAAGCCCTTTCAGGATCCCAAGCCAATGAATCTGTCTAACCATGGAGCACAAAATGTAGATAGGCCTACATCGGCTGCAATTCAAGAGTCCACCAATCGCTAGTCATAATGAGTTTTAAAACAATTACTGCTTACCGATCATGCGCATTGGCGACCTTACAGTGAGCATAAGGGCTGCAAAAGGTGTCAACATATAAGTATACACAGTTTCATTGAATATTCAGTAGGAAACAAAACATCCAGGCTTTTGATATCCATTTTTTTAATTGATAACGTGTACGAAGGTTTGAAGTATGGATAGCACCAATTAGACTGTAAATACACTGCAGATGTGTCAAGTGAAGTTTGCGTGAAATTTGTTAAGAGAAAGAAAATCTGGTCTTCTTGATAAAACTTGATTACTCGTAACAAGTCTATATGCAAAATATATGTTTCATTCAAATATCAGACAGGATTAAGGCATGCATGGTCGGTGCACTATAGTGGTGTTGAGTTCAATGAACTCATATCCAAATCACATACTACAAAACTTGTTTCATTCAAATATCAGACTGGGGATGATGGTCGGTGCACTGGTAGTGCTGAGTTCAATGAACTCAGAGCAAATCACATACAATCTAAGATTATTTCATGTTCTTGGATAGTTGCTGTTGAATAATAAGGAAACGTGGGGTCAGTCGGATTATTTCATTCTCATACACATACAATCTCCGGATTATGACTTTGTAAATGCCATCGCCGACGGTTCACATCGTGGAAACATTAATACGTTTCAAATGTTTCAAATGTTGGAAGCGAAAACTGAGACAAAAGGGTGTTTGGATTGAATATACTGGAAACTAATTCGTCATTCAGTTTTTCGTGGCACGATATATATATATATATATATCTATATATATCTATATATATATATATATATACCGTGCCACGAAAAACTGAATGACGAATTCGATTCCATATCTCTTCATGCATACTTCGTATTAAAACGCGAGTAGCGCCATCCACAAGTTTGGCTCGCCAAGAATTTCACGATCTTCCTATGTAGAGAACTTGTTACTGTTCTGCAGCGTATCGTTCACCAGCCCGCCACCCCCCCCACCCCTTCTGTTCATACGCGTAACAGAGGAGCGGGAACAGCCAAAATGGGACGTATGTGTGCAAGTATCCTTTAGCGTGTACACAGAATATGTATTGGTAACTAATAGCTCTTGTAATAATTTACTTCAATTTACTAAAAGGCTTTTGAAGACACAGAAAGACATTAGAAAACACTCGAAGACACTAAAAGACATTAGAAGACACGAAAAGACGTGTTTAGAAGGCACTCATTCCTCATTTAAAATTAATCGCAAACAGTCTCCCCTCTACACTAGTTTGAATTCAACCAATCAGTCAATAGCTAATATGTTTATTTATGAGCCGTTGCTTAAAGTAGATTCATGTACAGCAATCCGAAAAAGTTGGATCGTTATCAAGGTGACATACTCCTATTAGAGTCTATATCAATCCGCCCGGATGTTCTCCTATCTCAGGAAAAAGTGCCAAAATGTAGTAGGAAAACATCTTTTTCTGATACGTTATAAATCAGGATCTAGTTTCTTGTGGCTTGCATGTTGAAGAGCAATAGAGCATGAATGTAAATACATGTGGTGTAAAAATTGGGTCAATTGAGGCAACTTTATACCCGTTTAGGCCTCCCATGCAGGAGCAGCGTATGAGTATTGTTTACTACTAAGTGGAGAGGTTTGTTACAAGTGACGAAAACGTCAGGCTCGGATAGCAAAAAAACTGCTTGGTCATGATACGGAAAAGTGATGTTGCCATAAAAGGCCAACTTGTCAGCTATCAAGCTAGTGAGAACTTCTATCTAGACTTAGAGACCACATTACTTTTGTGATTTAGTGTGTAAGTCAATGGGGCCTTTAATGGGCGTATGCTACCTGTAGTACATATTGGTGTATATGTACTGGGCTGCTTCCGACGCAAGCAAAATGAAAATTATTTACCTCATTATTCAAAGACGTTCATAGAACTTAAATATTCATATTATGGGCGGGGTTTACTGCGACCCTAACGGAAAATATCTTCGAGAAAACAACGTTCAAAGTTGTAATTTTTTTACTTTTATGCCACCAGTTGAAGTTAGATTTGAATAGATAAGCTAGTTATGTATGTCGTTATGGCATCATGGGGTCATTGAGGTTGAGAAAATCATAGTAAAGGACGCAAAGAGCTTCCTTTGCTTGCTGATGTCTTCAGAAGTCGTCTGGTCTTCTGGTGTATTCGTGTGTCTTCTTGTGTTTTCTTTAGTTTATTTGTGTCTCCTGATGTCTTCTGAGATCCTCTCAGCAGCTTCTGGTGTCTTCTTCAGTCTTATCATGTCCACTGAGGTCTCCTGTGGCTGTTTTAGGGTCTTCTTGGGTCTTGTAATGCATTATAGTGTCTTGTCAGTGGTGTTAACTGTCTTCGAATGTCTTTTGAAGACTTTTAAGAGTCCTCTAATGTCTTCTAGGGCCTTCATAGGTCTTGTAAGGTCAACTAACGTCTTCTAGTGTATACTGGACTCTTCTGACCTCTTTGGAGGTTTTCTCGGTTCTGCTGATGTCCTCTCAAGTTGTTTTGGTCTGGTTTGTTCTAAGGTTCTTCGGAGATCTTCTAAGGGTCTTTTGGTGTCTCCTGAAGTATAAGTCTGAAGTCTACCATAATATATTATGCGCGTTTGTGTTTACATTGTTATTATATAAAAATGTTCAGTTTTTGTGATTTTTTTTCAACTTCAGATTCGTGATTTTATGATTTTATGATTACATTTTATGATTTTTCAGATTAAGATTTTGGAGTTTTGATTTTAAGATTTAGATTTTATAATAAGCATTTTATGAATTAGATTTTAAGATTTTATGATTAAAACGAACTGTCATTGTTGTCCCATCTCTTGACAACTATAGCTTATTGTGCTTCTTGGTGACTGAATTCAGTAACAGTATTAACGCATTTATCCGTGCTGTGATGGCGCTGTACCGGTATTGCAACGTTTCTGCTAAGACGTCATCATAATGAACCTATGTTGCTCGATTACACAATCACGAGATCGAAACTAACTCAAGCCAAATGAAAGGTCATCAGTAATATCCCCAAAATTCGTCTCACTATAATAACAAGTAGTCTGTACACTCTTGCAATTGCCATGCTATTCAGTAATATAGTTCAAGAGACACCGCAGAGATCTGTATTGCCATTGCGCTATTACTGTTACTGCCACCAATAGCATCTCGGTGGACAGATCATCAGCTGCCGATATCATCAGGGCCGACGAGAGCCAGGAAAATTATGTCTTCATTTTCTTCCGTCTATGTTATGTGAATGAAAAACCAATAAAAATTAATATTTCATCCCATATTTCCCCGTGCCGCCTAACTGACCGCAGGTCACCCGGGGTTGCATCTACCTGAGCCCTACTCTTCTCGAAAAGCCAGGATATCGCTTCATCTTGTCGGACCTGGTGGTGTGTATTTCGCGGCTAGGGAATACCTCTTTATTACAGCTTTTACAAAATATTATCCATTTATCTGAACATTTTCCTGAAAAATGTCAACCTATAAGTGTAGATATATTTTTATATTCATGGCTCTTATAAGCTGCCGTAATTTTACATGTTATCGTATTGAGTTTATAAATAGTTTTCTGTTATATGTAAATAACGGCAACGATTACTATAGATTCATTCATTACCATTCAGAAAGGAAATATACAGAAGCCTAGAAAAACCAAACCAAGCTTACGACTTATGTACACGGGAAAACGACGGTAAAGCTCTGAAAACTATCGTTTGGCACACTTCGTAGATCGTATCATTTTGACATGAAACACAAAAATCTGAAAATAACTATTGACACACTTCCAACCATCCTGACAGAACTTCAAAAATCAATTATAATAAATCAGTACAAAACGGTGTTAACCCGTACACAAAATTATGTGGAGGCGCGGTCTTTTTCAGGTAATGCAGTATTTTCAAGATGGTATTATAACTTTAAAAAATGGTAATTTTTGTATGTCATATCAAAATTGAACGTCTCCCAGATTACTCATCTAACTAGTGCGGGTGTTTCGAATCACAATCAACAAAATCTGCTCGCAAATCTCGGTGCTATCTTTGACAACAACTTAAACATTACATCCCATATAAATAACGTATGTCGTGGAGTATCCTGTGCTCTGAGAAAAAAAAGAGAGATAAAATCTCCGAATCGGTTTACCACTCATCTGAAGACATCTGAAAACTTCAGCGAGTGCGAAACTCGGCAGCTAGTCTCATCTTCCTCTCACGAAAACAAGAGCATGCATCACACCAGTTCTTCTTTCAAACCAAACTTAAATGTTACCTGTTTAAAATTGTTTTTTCAACTGTTATTACTCTTCTCTTTTTCTCTTACTTGTTGAGAGCATTTAAATGTTTTTAAAATTTATGTGCTACATAACAACTGTATTATTATTGTTGCAGCTGTTATTATTATTGTTATAAGTATTATTGTTATTATTCTTACTATTATTATTGTTATTATTAACGTTATAATATAATTGTTATTGTTATTGATATTTTTTATTATATTGTTAATATTAGTATAATATTATGGTTATGATATTTTTTATTATTATACTTATTATTATTATTATTAGTAGTAGAAGTAGTAGTATTATCATCATTATTTTTGTCCAAATGTCTTTTCTTAGATTTTTGACACTTTTTCAAGATGGTTAGATATAATGAAAATGCTATCACTGTCAGATTCATGACATTTTGACGAAATATACTAAAATGTACAGCCAAACTTCATCTTTGTCTTATATGAAGTAGATATTTGTGAAGAACAACCCAGGTACTTGCCCCCTTCCAGTACTACGTACACCTATATAGCCAATTTGCCCCATATTCAGTATATGTGTTGTGTGTGATAATTTCATTCCAAATCTCTATATTTTTTTCGAAAAGCTCTTTTCGTTTCCAAGATATACACATTTGAAGTTTTCATAAATCTTGGAAACCCATTAAATTAGTGCAAAACTATGACGTGGAGTGTTGCACTCATCAAAATTTCTTATTTTAGCAATTAATAAGTTAAGTCCTAATTACAATCACTTGAATAATGTGAAGTTCCTTTTCAAAGACGACAACACATCTCCTTAGGCCCACAAACCAGTGTTCAGTGTCCTTGAAAGTAAGGTTGTGAATGGAAAAGGGATAACATAACAGACAATTAGGCAGTCACTCCCATAACATTCAGCAATATGCATAATTAACTAACGTGTATTCATAAATAAAACTAGACTTGAGAAAAGACTGTCTAAAATTGTCCATTTTTGATGGATTTTGATGGGAGTTGCAGCTATTTTCATGATTTTTAATGCCTATTAGAGTGCTTAGGACAATGTTGTTCATAGGTGCCCGTAGACCTTTAAAATGTCTCTCGTTGTCCATAAATTGAGTCTTTTCTGACATCTTAGGGTATGACCTAATAGTATCGGCGTTAGACTATATAGGTCAGCCGCTTTAATTAATTCGACAAAATATGTCATCCTACAAATTTAGAAATACATAGACGTACAACCTGGACTGCCGTAGCAGTGACTTTTATAGGTCTACATCATCAAATTTCAATTTTTGTGCAACCCCCTCCCCCCTCCGCTTCCCCTCACTGGCAACACAATATGTCCTGTGTTGTTCATATGATCTAACACTAGAAACATCATTGCTGTTTCGTCATAATATCTTACAGGTTTTTTTCTTATGTATTATTCTGTTTGATTTGCAATGATTTTTACCTAATTTTCGTCACTGATGATGCGATTTTCGTCTTCCTAGAGCAGAGGTTCCCAACCTAGGAATAAAATTCTACCGGGAACAACCAGCGGGTTTTTATTTACTTGTTTTATTCATTTATGATTGTGATTATTATACATTTTCTAGATGGAGGGGTGGGGGGGGGGGTGGATGACAGATGAGTGTTATTGTAGAAACTGATGGTATATAGACTGATAGCTCTAGGCCTGTGTTGCCGTGGTCCGACCGTGCTTCTATAAAGTGTAGTCCACGCGGAATTAAAAAATTTATGTTTGTGATGGAAGCGGAAGCTTTATAAAAATTTTATATATATATATATATATATATATATATATATATATATATATATATATATATAACTATAAATATATAATTTATTAAAGTATTCTGGTGAACTTTATATTGGACTCCTATGTTTCATTTTCGGGATAACAACATAATGTAGTTAACATGGTTTGCATATAATAAATGTGAACATGATGCAAACATTTGAATGGTTTATGTTGTCCTTTAATAATGATGTAATTTCGAATAATATCGCTACATTTAATTGGCAGTAATGGTAGCTTCTCATCCACTATGAAGCAAAAGGTGGAACCCTGTCCAACCCATGGCAAGATCAAAACAACAAAAGTGAAAATTACAAACGTTTTGCTGTCAGTTTGCAACTATGACGTCACACCTGTTTGCTTCAAGTCTACTCATGTCTAGGAGTTGTCAGGACTCTCTGCTCAAGGTACAAACTGAGATTTTTTTAAACTATAGGCCTACCAATACCTTGAAAATTCAAGAGGGGCGTTTTGGATAGCGGTTGTACAAATGTTAATGAAGAAAAAATATGTTTCCAATTCTTTCAAGTATGGTACAACGATGGGCAGATTGTAGCACAAACAACCTAAAGTGTTGTTTTAACTGTATACGGCTCAGCCCAAAGTATCACTACAACAAATTTACTAGCACGAAATGCTTATGACAATAATTTCAACTATTTAATTACATTAAGTGAAAACGTAATGCCTTTCTCTAGGGATCATAATTTTTGTAAAAAGAGTTCCCAACTTGATAGTCTTCAACAAAAAGAAACAACCAAAAACACACAAAAATAAAACCATAAAAATACAGGATACATAAATCCATTTATTCTATATCTACATACAGCAAATGAACAGTTTAACCAAATCCCAAAATTAAGATAAAAAGGGAGAAAGCGTAGCCGGCAAATATGGAAAGAAATAATATTTTCCACGTTGTTTACGATTTTATTAAGATAATAATAGCTGCACGGGAGCGAAAAATAATAATGAGAAGAAGTCAATCAGTATTACAGTGTGTTAATTAGCCTATACTTAAAGAAGGGTATTGTCGTTTCTTCGTCATAGCATACTGAAATAAACTAGTAACCATAGAAACTAATATTCTCAATTTCATTAACTTTTGACTTTTATTTCATAAACCGACGCTCACCGTCAAACAAATTCATAAACTATAGAATTATAAGCTATGGGTCACAATGGTAAATCTTACAATATATATGATATATTATAACGATTATATTATAACGATATATTATAACTGATGTCTTATTTTTCTTCAGTATGTGCTTTCGTAGCAGATATAATCAGTTACCAATTTTATTTTTGTATGTGTTCATATATATTCAGAAAGGAGGCATTTTTAAAGGTGCAGACGACGAGTGAACCATGCTACGGCGTAGGCTAAACAAATAAGTAAAAATATTGCAAAAAATAGCGGAAATTTCTTCCATAACCTCTGGTTATTCTTACAAAATGAAGTATAGGCCTATGCCTAAGTGACCACGCTCAGCAATTTATGTACTTTAATAAAATGACACTCATACGGCTAGGAAACATATTTATTACTATTGACCCATTCAAAATAACTGCTTTAGTGAAGTCATTCGTGGATTTGATATCTCTGCCTACAGGGGTGGGAACTGCAGTTTGGTTCTGCTCATTCAACTAGTTGCGAAACGTCTTCATGCGCAATACTTGCACTGCGGTGATGAAGACAGGGGGAGGGGGGGGGGTACCTTCATGAGGTTTACGTTTTGGGAGGAGTTCTCACAATTTCTGACAAGTTTGTCCAGCGACCTCCTCTGATCACGTGACCTTTGGCGTTGATGTTCTATAATGTTGTAGGATAACCCATCTGGTTTCCGTAATTTGTCATTTTGGTATGCCCGAGCCGTGATGTTAAAGTAAACAATTTCGCTTTTTTTGTGATTATTATTATTTTTCTTGTTATAAAACATCTAATAAAGGCATAAAATATTGAGATTTTATGATAACACGTTGAAATTTGGGGTTCACACATCGGAATTTTGAGATAAAAGGAAAACTAATTTCGATCTAGAACGCCAATTTTCTTTTTGTAAACCGTCGCAAATTTATTATACAATATCAAATTTCCAGATTAAAAATTTTATAGTTAAAACATGTAAATGTCGAGATATTCTATCCAAATGTTTAAACAACACGTATAGGGAATCTTGTGATAAACGTTAAAATTTCGAAGAAACAAGTCAAAATTGAAAGAGAGAGTTAAGGAGGAAAATTTGGAGCTAAAAGCAGGGGCGTCAATCATTGGGAGGGGGACAGGGAGAATGTCCCCCACTTTATGGAGGGTGATGGGGGGGGGGTGGCACAATATCAATGTACCCCAAGGTTTAGTGACTGACTCGCGTAGGCGCTAAGCCCATATCAGGCTCAAAATGACTCGTGTATCGCATAACAGGAGCTCAAACATTGTGCAATGAGATTAGTAGTTGATAATTTTTTAATCTCATCTGCTCAACCCCCCTCCCCCACACCCACCTATGAGAAATGAAAATTTTCAACTTGTTTGAGGATTTTAATGATAGCGTAATTTAAATAAGGAGCCGCGCCCATAAGCCGCTTAGGCTATATGCTAAGTCAGCAGATAATGAAAGCCTGCAGCATTCGCTAATTTTCTTTCCAGTATAATATTTTCATATTTTATGGTATGTTGTATTATCACGTACAAGCAATATAACACTACATGTCAATATAATATTGTGCGTTCAGTTTGGTTAGCAATACCCAGATACCCAATAGTGCCTTTTAAATCTATTTATGATAGTGTATCATGTGTGCATGTTGTAGACATCTGTATATAACAAGATGATGTTATTCTTGTGTGTAAACTTGAAGAATGTTTCCGTTTTTGCTTTAGGCTTCAATGTTATTAATCATGATAAAGACCCTAAGTTACACCCGGATGTTAAATATATAAGTCTGTCTTAATGTTAGTCTTATCACTCGTCAGATGTGGCTTTTGTTACTATATATTGATTACTGGCATATCAAATTCAGGGACCAAACAGAGGCAACTTTGCAGAAATCTGGATGTGTGTCCGCCTCTGGACCCCCGCCGGGCTTCGCCCTTGGACCACATTCAGTGTCCCGATAAAGGCCTTGCACTAAGGCGCTGAGCCACGCGCACACTCCTTCAATTTGATCCTTGTTCAGTCATTTATGCCGCCCCCCCACTCTTTTCAATTGGGATTGACGCCCTGGCTAAAAGGTCCAAAATTTTCACATCAAACCGTCACGATGTTGGTATGAAACGTCAAAAGTTTGCGATGAAATATCGAACACTTTAGATAAGATATCTCAAGATTGACAAAACGTCACTAAATATAGCCGTAAAAAGCGTAGAATCTTCGAAATAAAAAGTCAGCACTCTGTCAACATTTTTTTTTTTTCAGATGAGAAAAAACGTCAAAAAGTTTAGTAATTTATTTTTATTTTTATACAAACCAGAAGATTTGCCCAACGACCGTCGATTATAGCCCGTGAAATGTAAGCTATACTGTGATTAAGTTGAATAGTATTAAGGAAACAAAATTATTTTGATCATCCGTCCTTCTTTTCTTCATAGAATGATACATAACGGTATTGGTACGAAAGTTATATATTATACTGGTCGAATCTTCATCTCCGTGTATTTGAGATTATGGTCGGGGCCAGATAGGTATTTCCAACAGACAGAGGTTTTTCCACCGCAACATTCCTTAGAGGGGGGTGTAATGAGTTCAACGTTATAATCACTGTTGAGATTGGCCGTACAACACTTACGGTACCACCAGCCACCATGTTGTATACTTGCACAGTCTTTATTCCAGGAGCCATCATTATCTCGGTCGTGAGTACTAAATGCTTGGTTTATGTGATTGCGAAGAGCATCCTTCCCTGTTAACACGCACAAAAGAAGAAGAAATTTTAAATGAGTTTAAGAAAGAAATGAGAAAGATTGAGAGAGAGGGTTGGGGAGGGGGTGGGTGAGGGAGAAACCTAGACCGCAGTAAGGAAACTATTAACCAAATCGTGGCAAAATTGTGAAAATTACAAATAAATTATTATGTGTTATTTATACACCCCCCCCCCCCCCCTCTGCTCATACATTTGAAGTATTGTACATGTCTATGGGGTTCATTAATCTTTGAACAATAACCAAATACACACAGTTTGACCTAACTGAGTGTACTATCGATTAAAGTAATTGAGTTACAATCGGATACACAACTATAAGATCAAGATATATACATACTATAGAAGGTGTACAGACGATGAAGTCAAAACAGTCAACGGTTGCACAATTATACTTCCGGGATTTAATTGTTTATATTTAAACAGAGCAAATGACTTCTTTGGAGGTCACCATGTGTCTAATTAATGGCCATAACGAATCAATGTATTACTCCAAAGCTATAAATTCCTAACGAAAACACGAGGATAACTTTGACTGTCCATGGCCAAAGGTTTCCAGTCAACTAGTGTTTCCTATAATTACGTCACATACTAACCTGGATCCATTCAGTAATATCATCTATATCATCCTGTTCCTTTGCGCACCAGCCGCCATCCGAATTAAGTCTCACGTGATCTTTTGATATCCCCAATGGTCCGTCTTCATTACCTCCAAGGTAAGAAGACATCGATATTTGATCCAATGAAATGACTCCTTCTTCCAGACCAACTGCAGGATTGCTGCAACTGCCTGTAATTAGACAGAAGAAACATGAAATGAAAATAAAACTATATCAAACCGTTTTTATACGATCACCATCTACACGGCCACTTAAATCGGTAGACAACATGGAGAGTGGGTAGCTATAACCGCAGGGCTGGGGGACATATGAGGTGTCTTTTTTTCATTTCTTAATATACTTAGGGCACAGTACATCCTCACAAAGAGGAAAATGTTATATGATTGTCAGATTGTCCTCAGGGCCCACCATGGTTTTCGTCTTGAAGCCACTAGTTGTAGCCAACAAAGTACGATATTTTTTTAAAGTTCAAGTTCTTTATACCTTATCTGAACTGTCAATTTGACACAGTTAATTGTGTCTTAATATGAATGCTGAATTACGTAAGACCAAATGAAAAATACTATGTGTAGCTACGTTTCTCTGAAATGTGCTTCAAAAAGATGGCAGTATACATAAATGGTGGTGTATGTTATTTCATTTATTCCATACTTCAAAATGCATTCCTACTAAACTCAGGCGCGTAGCCAAGTAGGGGTGGGGGGGGGGCAAAGAAGCGACCGCCCCCCTTGAGCATATTTTTGTTGTATGTTTTTATGATATCGCTAGTAATTTCAAGCTTAGATGCAACTTACAAGGCCTGGGAAGTGCCATTTCCAGCGATCTCGGAGGCATTTTCAGCCAAAATGTTCTTGTACGCGTAGCGCCAACTTATAGTGGCGCCACGCTTAGATAGTTTTCAATGCAGAATCTACGGCTCTAGTTTACCTACAGGTTCGCCCCTCCCTTGGCAAATTCCTGGCTACGCGCCTGACTTAACTGAAGATTGCGTTATAACGTGGGATAGTGGATGAGCCGGGGTCAGTAGGAGGGGTAGGAGAAGACGGGAATGGGACGGTGACAGTTGTGTGAAGAAAACAATATTTTACATATCACCATAACATCGAGATATACTAGGTCGATGATGACGGAGGTGTGTTAAATAATTGCGACACTACAATGCCAATGAAATAAAACAAATACAGAGATCCCTTCTTTTCTCCTACCGCCACTCACCTCCTCTCTCCCACCCTTCTTTCTCCACCCCTCCTCTCTCTCCCTCCCTCCCACCGCAACCCTTCCCCGACCTCTCCCATCTCGATGAAGCTAAATATATAATGAAATGAGACCAAGCCTTACCCTGTAATCTTTCAAAATGGTTGACGTCTTTATTCACTTCAAGAATACCGTCAATCGAGGAGGAATTGCCGGTGCTCAAGAAACAAATCGAGTCAACAAAGTTGAAGTCAAAAGATAAACATTTAAACTCTGCTGAATACAAACAGGCTTCTGCGCATGTCGATTCTGTGACGTCAGTAATGGTCTCGGTGACATTGTAAGTGGCCATTGCGTAAGGACTCTTCACAAAGTAACTGAATGGAAGTTCTATCGAATCAAAGCCAAAACAAAAATGATAATGACAGTATAAGACATTGTATAATAATTCTTATCATCACACGGTCTACTCAGAAAATACAACACAGCAACAAAAATGAAATTATAATTGACGAACTACATACATACATACATACATACCATTATTAGAGTATTTGCATAATTGGTAACATTTTAAAGATCTGCTTTATTGGCTGCAATTATACTGTAGCATGCTATAGATAGAAAAGTATTGTGATTAAGTAATCTACCTGCCACGGTCGTAAAAGAACCTCAATTAGCCTGCATGGCTTCTTAACACCATTAGGTTCTTTGGATAAACATTGTGTGGAAATATTGTCATGTCAACAGTGCAGTTAATCATACAGCGTTCACACAAAGACCCTGATACAAGAAAAAGTATGTGGAAGGCGTTGCAGACTAATTGGTTAAAAGAGGTCATTTTACGACCAAGGCAGGTCCATTACGTAATCTCAAGAAACTTTTCCATGATGCGTGCAATAGTTGGGGTCTATACAGCAGACCTTTATAATTTATCCATTTTTTTTCACATGTTTCATTTAACTTTTAATAATTTCTTTCGTGGTGACGATATTTAATAAACAACTTTTCCTTTAGCCTTTGCGCCTAAAGTATGTAATCATCATGTGACTTTGATACCATATTAATAAACCTGTATTGATTTTTATTTTATGTAGGCCTATACCTTTAGAAAATTATATTGATTTTTTTTGTGAATAATATGGATTTAATATTCACGGGTAAATGACACACAAGTGAATAATTATCGTATCGTTTATAAATAGACGATGCAATTGAAACTCCTTATAGTGTGTTAAAAGATGCTTTACTAATTAGCCAAAATATCATGTTACAGGGAAAATACAGGGGACTTTGACCAACTTTAATCTATTCAAAACATTTAATATTTCAGTTTCATTTAGACATATTTTGAGGGCTTTTTTTTCCTGCTGACAGATTGTAACCCTTATTAAATCACAATGGTCAAAGGATCATTAATAGTTCGTATACATGGTTTAAATTACTAAAGGTTTATATTATACTTAATAATAAAATCAATAAGAAAAATATGGTACAATTCTATTTTCTTAAATAAAATTTGCAATGCATTTAAAACTTACCAATGAATTAAAAATGGTTCGGATTTCATATATTAGATTTCTCTAGAATATGAGCAATATCGAACGTTTTCAATCGCAAAGAGTGATAATTCATTGTTTTAGAGTATCACCTCTATAGATTGATAAGTCTTTTGTGGAGTGAAGTTAAACTTTTAATAGACAGTAAGTTGTTTCACACAAAACTTATGTCATATCGAGAGGAGCTTTTCGATTTATAATTGGCGCCAAAATTGTGGGAAATTTCATTCTTAGAGATCAGCGGAACTCAATCACAGAATTAGAATGGCCCAAGGGCGTAGGAACCGGGGGGGCTGGGGGCGCCAGCCCCCCAGTGAAAAATATGGAGGGGCGAAAGTATCATTCCGCCCCCCCCCCCTTCGCAAGTCAGAAACCCCTTTTTCATTTCCAAATGAGAAAAAAAATCTTATTTGGAGCACCAAATTGCATCTAAGGCCAGGTGAAAATGCAAAATTATTTACAAAATGGAGTGGGTGTTGAAGTGTGCTATATTGCACCAAATTGCATCTGAGGTCACCTGGAAATGCAACAAATTTCCAAAGGGGAGGGGGAACCCCCTCCCCTTAGACCCCTCCCCCAGGCCGGCCATCAGTCTTCATCCCCCTACTCAAGAGTACCTTCCAACGCCACTGGAAATGGCCATCGTGGATACTCTGAATGAGTATGAAGTTTACTCTCTGGAATTGTAGGTAAATTAAAAATGAAGAGAATAGATTTCTTCCGAAATAGCTGCTTCCTCAAGTTTAATTAATCTATATTTATCAGTCGGTATTCTCCTCATGCATGAAATTGATATGTAAGGTTTTGCTTAGTTAAAAAAAGAAGAAAAATAACTTTCACCTTGCCCCCGATCAAATCTAAACGTAAAACGATAAAAGTCAAATATATTTTACCTTTAGCTTCCAAATGTCCAGCTGATGCAAGTACCACCTGTGGTGACCAAAAATAGAAGCAAGGAAAATGCGAGATCCGTGAAGCATTTATTTATTATATTAAAATTAAATTTGATATATTTTGTTAAAGTTAAACATTTCGAAAACTGATTAAAAATGTCAACGTTACAATCAATATCGTAGACGTTTGTAATCCATTATTTAAAATACAATTAAACTTGAATACCTAGGGGTAGGTACGTATCCATGGGCATGGGGGGGGGGGGCTAAGCCCCTAAAATTGTTCAGACTTTCTCCTGTGTGACTTACATTTAATATTACACCCCGAAACTGGCAACATTACAATATTCATCAAATTATAGTTAAAAATGGTGAAAATGATATAACCTCTTTGTATCAAAACAAATTAACGCTGACAAGAAATCCGCTTCTCAGGGCGGGCATCAATCAAAACTGGCCCCACCCCACCCCTCCCCCCTTTCCCGAGACCAGAAAAGTAGAAAGGTAGAAGAATCGTGCCGTGGCTCAGACAACTGTACACCCATTAGAAAACAAGACAGACTAATTATGCTGGGTTTTTACCGTATAGTATATGTACACATGCATGCACTTACACATGACCAAATTAACAACAGATAAAGTTTGACTTTGTAAAACGTATATCAATTGCTACCATTAGGCCTCAATATTGCCAATTCATTTAGTTATCGTTAAACTAATATAACTCCTAACCTAGAATTTACGATTTTTAATAATTATTTTCTCTTTCATATTCTTTTATCACAGATCATGTTTTTTTATATTAGTTCTGACAAGTATATTCCAAGAAGTACAATATTACAACAATCAAGTCAAGTTTAGCATCGGTCGTTGTAAATTTTCGATATCGTTCGATACAATATCAGTCCCGCAGGTTATTATTTATGACTAATCAAGTTTTAAGCTCAAAAAGACATTAAAAGATATATATATATATCTTTTATATATATATATATATATATATATATATATATATATATATATATATATATATATATATATATATATATAGATATATAGATATATCGATATATAGATATATAGATATATAGATATATATATATATAGATATATATATATAGATATATATATATATAGATATATATATATATATATATATATATATATATATATATATATATATATATATATATATATATATATATATATATATATATATATATATATATATATATATATATATATATATATAGAAAGTGGAACTGTTGAAACCGCCCCGTCTCTGCGTTTGTTACATAAATCAGTAATACTATGTAGAGGGTGACAGTGTTACTTGCATTTGCATTACCAAGTTGCTATGAGTGTACATATCAGTGTGTTGAAAAAACGTTCAATTGACTACCAAGCCCACACAGACGAAATCATTAATTCAGTATACTAATTGCACTTTTTGCATTACTAATCCTGATGTAGTGGAGTACCTTCCATGACAGCACACTCCCGGATGAGTACTGCGTTATTGTTTTAATTCCAGCTAATGCTTCCCAGAAAAGTTTCAGATATTTTTGTTTCATATTTATCTATAAAAGACAACACTTGATCAAAGCGTTTACTCTCATTTTTTCATCCCTATTTGAGTATGTATGCGTGTATGTATGTATATTAGATCCTCCTGCAAGCAGGAACTCGCGAAGAAGCCACATTGGCTTATCAAAGCCGCAAGCTGACCGAAGTCAGTCTCTTACATTCATATTTAACGTCCATGATTATGAATTGTTAATTGTCAACAACTCTGTAACTGGACGACATACATTAATCTGTGAGTGAGTGTATGTACTCGATTTTTATTTCCCCATGCACAAAAATAAAATAAAAGAGAAGATCGAAGCTGGATAGCTCCTGTTGTTGGGTTAATATAATATCGACAGGGGAATCAAGGAGGGAGGAGTGGAGATACAGATATATAAATATATATATATATATATATATATATATATATATATATATATATATATATATATATATATATATATATATATATTGTAAATATACAATTGAATGTAGCTCATTATTCCGACGTTCTTCTTATGTATTTACATTCAGATGTAACTATATACTTTCAAAATGTTCTGGGCTAAGGAATTGAGACGATATCCACAATCCAAAATTGGCATCAACATCCACTTAGCCTACTTTCTGAATGTAGGTTAAGCCAAATACGAACCTTGGCATCATGGGTAACAATTAAGTGCAATGATGCATTCGGCAAACTATTGC
Source organism: Apostichopus japonicus (assembly GCF_037975245.1). Lineage (NCBI taxonomy): Eukaryota > Metazoa > Echinodermata > Holothuroidea > Aspidochirotida > Stichopodidae > Apostichopus > Apostichopus japonicus. Next base: position 15,306,898 of record NC_092569.1, read on the forward strand.
CTACAGTGTTTACGTATATCTGTACGACAAAAACAAAACATATTGAAAAGAATCTAAGAATGAAAAGATTATTGCAAAACACTTACCATTGTTACTAATAAAAACTCCATTTTACGTATTCAATATCCTTAATCTTTTAAGTCACATAATTTATGATCCGTCACAATATGTAACCTCTCGTCATCATCAAAATGGCGTCGTACTTCGCGTACTTATAACGAACTATATATATATGTAACGGGCCACAGGTGTATGTAGATAAGCCCTTTTTCACTACGGGGGGACTTCGATTTTTCCCCCTTTATTCAATAAATCATAAAGTAGAGAGGCGTTGGACACTGAATGCCACTCCTTTTCATTGATCGATCGATGGAGCAAACCCCTTTTCCAACATCACTCGATCTGTTCCTAGATTCGATATATCGATCCGCGAAGCCAGAGCCAAAACAAGCTAGTTTTGGGGACGAAGTTTACCCAGGTTTTTTTTGATACTAGAAGGATCGGTTGTATCTCAAAATGAAGGAAGGGAGGAAAAAGAGGGGCGGTTGTTGAGGGAACTAAGAGCAGGTTATATTTATTTATCCATGGCTGTAACAGCCCTGTCCTTAAGAAATACATGAGGCAGAACATTAGTGTTTATATGTCATAGATCAAGTAAAACAGGGAAAAAATTCACTTGGGGTGTTGGAAATGTTTTTTAACTATTCCGGTTTTAAAATATGATGAATGTCTGGAATACTCCTTTAAGGCAAACTGGATCACAAACAGCCAAACTTCATCTTTGTCTAATATGAAGAAAATATTGTGAAGAACAACCCCCCCCCCCCCGGAGGGTAATAGGCTACAGGCAGGAGGGGCGTTTTGGATAGAGGTTGTACAAATGTTAATGAAGAAAAAATATTTTCCAATTCGTTCATATATGGTACAACGATGGGCAGATTGTAGCACAAACAACCTAAAGTGTTGTTTTAACTGTATACGGCTCAGCCCAAAGTATCACTACAACAAATTTACTAGCACGAAATGCTTATGACAATAATTTCAACTATTTAATTACATTAAGTGAAAACGTAATGCCTTTCTCTAGGGATCATAATTTTTGTAAAAAGAGTTCCCAACTTGATTGTCATCAAAATGGAAACAACCAAAAACACACAAAAATAAAACCATAAAAATACAGGATACATAAATCCATTTATTCTATATCTACACACAGCAAATGAACAGTTTAACCAAATCCCCAAATTAAGATAAAAAGGGAGAAAGCGTAGCCGGCAAATATGGAAAGAAATAATATTTTCCACGTTGTTTACGATTTTATTAAGATAATAATAGCTGCACAGGAGCGAAAAATAATAATAAGAAGAAGTCAATCAGTATTATAGTGTGTTAATTAGCCTATACTTAAAGAAGGGTACTGTTGTTTCGTTGTCATAGCATACTGAAATAAACTAGTAACCATAGAAACTAATATTCTCAATTTCATTAACTTTTGACTTTTATTTCATAAACCGACGCTCACCGTCAAACAAATTCATAGACTATAGAATTATAAGCTATGGGTCACAATGGTAAATCTTACAATGATATATTATAACGATGATATTATAACGATATATTATAACTGATGTCTTATTTTTCTTCAGTATTTGCTTTCGTAGCAGAAATTATCAGTTACCATTTTTTTTCTTTTTATGTGTTCATATATATTCAGAAAGGAGGCATTTTTAAAGGTGCAGACGACGAGTGAACCATGCTACGGCGTAGGCAAAACAAATAAGTAAAAATATATATATTTTTTTAAAACGGAGTATAGGCCTATGCCTAAGTGAACACGCGCAGCAATTTATGTACTTTAATAAAATGACACTCATACGGCTAGGAAACATATTTATTACTATTGACCCATTCAAAATAACTGCTTTAGTGAAGTAATTCGTGGATTTGATATCTCTGCCTACAGGGTGGGAACTGCAGTTTGGTTCTACTCATTCAACTAGTTTCGAATCATCTTCATGCGCCATACTTGCACTGCGGTGATGATGAAAGGGGAAGGGGGGGGGGGGTACCTTAATGAGCTTTACGTTTTGGGAGGAGTTCGCACAATTTCAGACAAGTTTGTCCAGCGACCTCATCTGATCACGTGACCTTTGGCGTTGATGTTCTATAATGTTGTAGTATGACCCATCTGGTTTCCGTTATATGTCATTTTGGTATGCCCGAGCCGTGATGTTAAAGTAAAACAATTTCGCTTTTTTGTGATTATTATTATTTTTTTCTTGTTATAAAACATCAAATAAAGGCATAAAATATTGAGATTTTATGATAAAACGCTGAAATTTGGGGTTCACACATCGGAATTTTGAGATAAAAGAAAAACTAATTTCGATCTAGAACGCCAATTTTTTTTTTTTTGTAAACCGTCGCAAATTTATTATACAATATCAAAATTTCCAGATTAAAATGTTGAAATTTTATAGTTAAAACATGTTAATGTCGAGATAATTTGTCCAAATGTTTAAACAACACGTACAAGGAAACTTGTGATAAACGTTAAAATTTCGAAGAAACAAGTCAAAATTGAAAGAGAGAGAAAAGGAGGAACATTTGGAGCTAAAAGCAGGGGCGTCAATCATTGGGAGGGGGATAGATAGCATGTCTGAATGGTGATGGGGGGGGGGCAGAATATCAATGTACCCCAAGGTTTAGTGACTGACTCGCGTAGGCGCTAGGCCCATATCAGGCTCAGAATGACTCGTGTATCGCATAACAGGAGCTCAAACATTGTGCTATGAAATTAGTAGTTGATAATAATTTAATCTCATCTGCTCAACCCCCCCCCCCCACCCCCACCTGTGAGAAATATAAATTTTCAACTTGGTTGAAATAAGAATAAATGATTTTAATTATAGCGTTATTAAAATGAGGAGCCGCGCCCATAAGCCGCTTATGCTATATGCTAAAGTCGGCAGATACTGAAAGCCTGCAGCATTCGCTAATTTTCTTTCCAGTATAATATTTTCATATTTTATGGTATGTTGTGTTATCACGTACAAGCAATTTAACACTACATGTCAATATAATATTGTGCGTTCAGTTTGGT